>NC_134353.1:292555208-292855208 GCF_048569485.1 Anomaloglossus baeobatrachus
TAATATGTAATTGGCTTATAGAGCTTGTTCACACAGTGCAGTGTAGAATTGGATGTATCACCATGCTTCATAACTACATAGTGTAAATCAGACTAGAAGAGTATCTGTCACCATGTTTGTAGGAAGAATGAGTGTTATATCAGAGCGTTAGTAATGGGTTCAACCTACTCTAATAACTATGGTAGAGTGGAAAATGAAAAATCACAGAGGAGGCTGCTGGATTATTTATTCTAAAAGGACAGAGCCCTTAATGAGCATTCATTACCGTTATGTATTATTGTTGAAATGCCAATGTGCCAAGAGGATCCATCCCAGTGTTATATAAAGATAACAATCTTTCCGTACTACAGAATATAATATAACATGTTTTGTACAAAAATATAGAATAGCAGCATTTCGGCGACAAATACTCTGCAAAAGTTCATAATAACAAGGTGGAAAAGTAGCATACAAAGTTGTAATATCTTTTCAGTACTGAAGAACTCCTGGACAATTGATGGCCAACTGAATGGATGAAGACTGAGTTTTGACTCCTTACATGTGTGTCATTGTTACTAATCATTCTCTGGGATAAAACAATTTTTAACTTAACCTTACATTTCATTTTAATACATTTCACTTCCTACGTCCTTCGTACCACATACTAATCATTCAGAACATAAACCATCGCTAGTAACCAATGTACATGTAAGTCAAGTTACAATTCAGGCCACATCCACACAGTTCACTTTAGAGGTATTTCTTATGCATTTTTTTACGTAGTTGGTCTAATGTACTAAAGAGTTCAAAACTAAAAAGAGAGAACTATTTTGGATATAATTCTGAGCACAAGCTCCCAATACATCTATATGAGAGCCAGAAGTAGGCTGCCATAGAGTTGTATTGAGTTGTGACCTCTTGCGAGCTTCATGGAACACTGAGCAGGTGGTAGAGTAACACGTGGCAAGGAGATTTGGAGCCTGCTCCACAATGATTTCTATACTTTTCAATACCAAAATGTTACCATTCTTTAATAACATGACAAAGGAACAATTTAACATTTATATCTCATTGTGAATTAAATACTGTATGTATGTACAAAGCCATGTCTTAAAGTTAACATGAATGAAATGCACAACAGTCATTTCTATACAGGGATTCTTAATTTGGAATTGATTGCACATATAAAATATAGAGACATATCAAGAGTTTTTATTGGCCAGTGTCCGGTTCCTGAGGCTTTCAGTCAAAGGAAAGCCCAGAAGTGCTCACCTAAGCACCAATCTCCTCCGAGGATAAAGAGTGGCTGAACAGAAAGTCATGAGCCCAATATTGGAGTCAGAGGAGAGCAGGATTTGGCAGACATCTTCTGCTGCTTTGCCACCTTTAGCGATCCGCACAGATCAAAACAGTTTTTGAAAAGCGTGGTTACACTTTAAAAGACTTCAAACTGTTAAGGACTTTTGCAGTGTTCTTCTGCTTTCCTGATTAATAGGAATACATAACGTGGGACCTTTACCAACTATAAAGAGATGAGCTGTTAGTCCTTGCAGGGTTTTATGCTTGTTTGCTTTCTACGGTCTCTATGTATCACAGTACATTGCAAACTGCAGTATAATGCATCAGAGATACTTTCAGAGAGCTTACCTGATAGTAGGGCCTGTAACCCTTTTCTTTCTACTGTTCTTCAGCTAAACAGACCAATTCAAAGATCACCATTTACGACCTTATATAAGTAACATAGCTTTTGGCTGAATGATTGCTCGGTTGACAATTATCTCTTCCAACTTCCCTATATATGAAAACTCTACGTTTGGCCAAACGTGCCTGTGTTCTCTATGAAGGGAGCCACCACCACACTCCTCAGGCCTTGTATTATCGAACAGAGAACAGAAGGATCGGCTGTTGGAAGTTCAATAGACTGGATCCTTGTCTCCCTTAACTTCATCTGTTGGGGGAGAGTCACTTTAGACTGCTAATCCTAACGATATTAGCAGATTTGGCTGATTAATGTGTATGGATGCTTTAACTGTTTTGAATTAAACTTGGAAGATTGCTCAGAAAGAGGTTATAATATAAACCATCAGAGGAACTCACTGACGACTTAAAGGGGTATTCCGATCTCCAATTTCCTATCCTTATATGTAGTAGGTGTAATAATAATAGCAAATACCTCAAATTTAAAATGTAGTATAGTTCTCTTGATATAGTCATGTCTCTACCTTATGTGCAGAGCATTGCAGCGAAGGTATCCATGGTGATGACCACAAGCAACCAATGAACTGTCACCATATGATTGGTCATAACAATGGATACCTAGGCTGCAATGCACTGCACATGGGGTAAGAGACATGGCTATATCAGGAAAACTATACAACATTTCTAGTCAGAGGAATTTGCTATTATTATTATCACACCTACTACATATTGGGATAGGATCCTGGAGATCGCAATACCCCTTTAACTCCTAAATTAATCTGCAGTCTGTGATACTTAAGGGCTGTAGAAGGTAAATAGTCCCACATTTTTTATAAAACCATACTGCAAAAATGGTATTTCAAAAGTGAGTTTAGGTTTATGCAGAAAAGGTGATTTATTCAAATATAGCCTATAGCTAAAAAAACAAACAAAAACCCTAAATACCTGTGAGATGATTGCTCTTTACTCCCATACTCGGCATTATCATCTTCCCAAAACATACCCTTCAGACAGTTATTAGATTTCATCTTCTAGGCTGCACATCACAGAGACCCCTCCATAAGGAGTACTGAACGAAAATGGCAAATGGTAAGCCAAATGTGAAAAAAGACCTTTCCTAAGAGACTCTCTATACATATGGTACAGTGTAAAACAAGATTTCCATTAAGCACCCATTGCATAAAATATATAAAAAAAGATGTTACTCTGATGTAAAAAATAAAAAGTATTGAAGACGTCATGTTCTGCACTGCCCAGCAGTTTAATAAGGCTGAATACAGTCTTTGCTGTATCAATTCCATGGTAAATTCTTCATACACCTTAGAAATAGTATTCCAATACACAGAAATCAGCATAAATGCCGTGAAAATCCACAAAGTTATTACCCGATATTCTAGAGCCTCAGATGTATAGCTCATAGCAAGAGCAGTTGAGCAGACTATCTATGCTGCAGGCAGTACATTGTGAACACTGAGGAATTGCAGGAAAATGCTTTGACCCAGATTCATTAGCCGTGGATTAGTTTCTTGGCTGTAAAATTTACAAATTTTGGTGCAATCTGTTTTGCTCAAAAAATGTCTACCTTTTTCCTTCCTGTGATGCATGCATTTATAAAAAAAAAATGGATGGAGCTTGTTGGAAAAGGTGGGTCCACGCACCACCAAACAGATTTTATATAATTTGCATCAGAATCTGAATTTCTATTGTAGTGCTTGGTCATATCTCACTCTGAACTAATAAGGCCACTTGAATATGCGAAGGAACAGACCCGTGAGCCAAGCAGAAGCCAGGGGTGAGCCATCCAGTGGCCATAGAAGAGGTCAATCAATCAAGTCGGAAGGTGAGAAGACAGAGAAGTCTTTTGATGAAGAATTCTCCCTGTACCCAGCTCTATTGAAATCTATTTATTCTCTGAAAGGCCGCAGTGTTACACAGTAAAATATCATTTATTGTAAACTGATAGCCCGTCAGCATTTTATGTTGCCCCTAGTTAGGCCAGAAATTCTTAAGCCAGACAAGTGACACATCAATGTCTTATGACCCACCAGGAATAGCAGTGTAGACATGGCAAGAACAGTGTCAGTGCGGGAAGTATATATTTTTTTACTTTTATGTGAGGCACTCCATATATTATTAGGCTAAGTTCACATGTCCTGTAAATCATCCGTTTTCACAGATCCGTTAGAGATTGTGCAAACACAACGTTTTTGTCCGTTGTTAAATAACGGATGTCAGCCAGATCCATTTTTTAACATGTGAAGTCTTTGGACAATGGATCCGTTAACAGATTGCTATTTATAGTTCATTTGTAGTTCATTTGTAACGGATACACTAAGAAAACAAAGGATCCATTACAAATGCAAGTACAATAGATGGCTAAATAACAATCCGTTAACTGATCCGTTGTCCGTAGACTCCCATGTTAAAAAAAGGTATCGGCAGAAATCAGTTTCCCAATGGATCCATTCTAAAGGTCCAGTCACACTAAACAACTTACCAGCGATCCCAACAACGATAGGGATCGCTGGTAAGTTGCTAGGAGGTTGCTGGTGAGATGTCACACTGCGACGCTCCAGCGATCCCACCAGCAACCTGACCTGGCAGGGATCGCTGGAGCGTCGCTACACGAGTTGCTGGTGTGCTCAACAGCAACCAGTGACCAGCCCCCAGCGCCACGTGGAAGATGCTGCGCTTGGTAACTAAGGTAAATATCGGGAAACCAACCCGGTATTTACCTTGGTTACCAGCGCACGCAGCTACACGTGCAGAGAGCAGGGAGCAGCGCACACTGAGCGCTGGCTCCCTGCTCTCCTAGTTACAGCACACATCGGGTTAATTACCCGATGTGTGCTGCAGCTAAATGTGCACAGAGCAGGGAGTAGCGCACACCGGGTGCAGCTGCACAGGGTACATATATAGGGTATAGAGTAGAGGGTGCAGCTGCACAGAGCAGGGAGCAGCGCACACCGCTTAGCGCTGGCTCCTTGCTCTCCTAGTTACAGCACACATCGGGTTAATTACCCGATGTGTACTGCAGCTAAATGTGCACAGAGCAGGAGCCGGCACTGACAGTGAGAGCGGCGGAGGCTGGTAACAAAGGTAAATATCGGGTAACCAAGGACAGGGCTTCTTGGTTACCCGATGTTTACTGTGGTTACCAGCCTCCGCAGAAGCCGGCTCCTGCTGCCTGCACATTTAGTTGTTGCTGTCTCGCTGTCACACACAGCGATCTGTGCTTCACAGCGGGACAGCAACAACTAAAAAATGGCCCAGGACATTCAGCAACAACCAACGACCTCACAGCAGGGGCCAGGTTGTTGCTGGATGTCACACACAGCGACATCACTAGCAACATCGCTGCTACGTCACAAAAGTTGTTCGTTAGCAGCGATGTTGATAGCGATGTTGCTTAGTGTGACGGGGCCTTAACAGATGACTACAGGACATGTGGACTTAACCTTAAACAGTTCTATTAGACCTAATGAGGCTTATGTACTTTGAAAATCCATGTCAGATTGGCTATATAATCCTCCTATTATAATGAGTTTTTTATGACACATAAAACACTTTTTAATATTAGGTGAATAATCCTTTAAAAAGAATTTTATAGCCATTATATTGTGGATTTTAAAAATATATACACCGGTCTCATCAATTCTATTCAGTCATGTATGCAGTTTATATCATTAAATTTTGTGATAGATTTTTTTTAGGGTGGCAAAAATGATCTGCATATGTCTGCCGGTATAGTTTTCTAAAGCCTGCTTTACACGTTTCAATCTGTCGTGCAATCGCATTTGCAATCGCACCCGCCCCCATCGTTTGTGCGGCACGGGCAATTTGTTGCCCGTGTTGCACAATGCTGTAACCCCCCGTCACACGTACTTACCTTCCAAACGACCTCGCTGTGGGCGGCGAACATCCACTTCCTGAAGGGGGAGGGACGTTCAGCATCACAGCGACGTCACACAGCGGCCGGCCAATAGAAGCGGAGGGGCGGAGATGAGCGGGACATAAACATCCCGTCCACCTCCTTCCTTCAGCATTGCCGGCGGGACGCAGGTAAGCGGTGTTCATCGTTCCCGGGGTGTCACACGGAGCGATGTGTGCTGCCTCGGGAACATTGAACAACCGGACGTTCGATTTTTAGAAAATGAACGACGTGTCAACGATGAACGAGAAGGTGAGTATTTCAGCTTGTTCATAGCTGTCACACGCTACGATATCACTAACGATGCCGGATGTGCGTCACTTACGACGTGACCCCGCCGACATCTCGTTAGATATATCGTAGCGTGTAAAGCCCGCTTTAGGAAAAAGGTTTGGTAGAGATATACTCCTGGAAGATTTCATCCTATCTGGCCATATAGTGAGCTGTACGGTTGTTTAGACCCTATTTGCTTGGCAAAGCTTTTAGAGCAATGTTTATATATTTGTCGATGTACAGTCAGCTTGTATGTAAATTAAAATACAGTAAGGTTTAAGATATTACCCATGTGACAGTGACTCGCTGGAGACAGAGGTGAGTCTTCAAGTTTATGGCGGTAATATTAATAAATGAATGAGGTACCTGCCTGTAGCATAGAAAAGCCACGATAGCTGCAATACGAAATCCTATACATGGCAGCCTATCTACTAATTTCTGTACAAATACCAAACAGACTTAGGCCACATTCACATGTTGAGTATTTGGTGAGTTTTTTACCTCAGTATTTGAGAGTAATAAATCCAGAATTAGAGCATGTTTCTATTATACTTTTCCTCTGATGGTCACATTCTTAGTTTTGGCTTTCAAATACTGAGGTAAAAAAATTACCAAATACTGAGGTAAAAAACTTACCAAATACTGAACGAGTGAACGTGGCCTTCGACTGTTTCTAATACCGGAAAGCACATAAGGACAGTAATACATTCAAAGCATTAATGCCATTGCAAACTAAGCTCCCAGAACAGATCCATATTTTTCTGTAATAAAAATCCATACACCAAGGAAACATTGAGAAAAAAAGAAATACACATACGAGCTTATGAAAAGGTATACTCATTAGAAAACCACCTCAGGGTTCCAATAGAAACCTAACCTTGGCTAACTATGCTATCTACAAACCCAAGTGCACACAATCATCAGCTGTGATTTGTCTTTTTCCACCTTGTGTTGTATATCAGTGACTCCTTGCTTTGTTTCACAGTATTGTGCAAAGCTTTTCTTGTAGGCTTCCATTATCTTGAAGGCTTCCGTTATCTTGTAGGCTTCCCTAGGGCCCAGCAAACTTTGTGCAAGTCCCACAGCCTGCAACGTCATGTGGAACTTGGTCCGAATCAGCAGACAAATTCACTGTATGGAGATATGGAAATGTAACGTGAGACAAACAATAGTATAGATCAAGATATTCACACTCATCATCATATCTACTTGCATCAGACCTGAAAACAGTTTAGTTGGGCAAGAGAAGCAGTAGCCAGCTTAGATCCCTGCCAGGTGGCCGGCAGGACCCAGCATTACACGAGCACTGCGCTCCTTTCATAATCAGGATAGTGGGGGTCCAAGAATTTAGACCATCATTGATTATAAAGTGATGGAATATCTCAGCAATATGTTATCATTTTATGACATAGGGTTAAGCCTGCTTTACACGTTGCAATTTTGCATACGATATCGTATGCGATTTGCAACGCCCCCATCGTATGTGCAGCACGTTCAATTTGTTGAACGTGCCACACAAACGATTAACCCCCGTCACACGTACTTAGCTGTCCATACGACCTTGATGTGGGCAGCGAACGTCCACTTCCTGGAGTGGGAGGGACGTTCGGCGTCACATCGACGTCACGCGGCAGCCGGCCAATAGAAGCGTAGGGGCGGAGCTGAGCGGGACGTAAACATCCCGCCCACCTCCTTCCTTCCGCATTGTGGGCCGGGAGCCGCAGGACACAGGTAAGATCTGTTCATCGTTCCCGGGGTGTCACACACTGCGATGTGTGCTACCCCGGGAACGTTGAACAACCTGACGTTCAATTCTAGAGAAAAGAACGATGTGCGTGCGATGAACGTTTTACCGTTCAATCGCACGTACCTGTCACACACTGCATGTAACTTACAATGCCGGATGTGCGTCACTTACGACGTGACCCCGCCGACACATTGTAAGATACATTGCAGCGTGTAAAGCGGGCTTAATACATAAAGCTCAGTGAAGGTTTGTAGACCATCAGTCTAATGATCTCTGATGGAAAGCCTTCTATAGGTATGTGCGCACGTTGCGTGTTATCATGCTTTTACGCTGCGTTCTGCGCCGCAGCGTAAAAGAATGCGTCCTGCGTCCCGAGCACAATCTATAAAGATTGTGCAAATTCCATCCGCATGTTGCGGTTTAGAACACAGTGTTTTGCATGCTGCCAAAACGTTGCGTTCTAAAAAGCAACATGTCACTTCTTTTGTGCGTTCTGGATGCTTTCTCTGCTCTGTCTATGGGAGAGGCAGCATCCAGAATGCACGAATTCTGCATGAATTCTGCAGTCAGCAAACTTTCAGAACGCAGCTTTCCAGCTGCGTTCTGAAACACACATGCAGTGACTTAAACGCTGCGGTGCAGAATGCACACACGTGCGCACATAGCCTATTAGTGACAGAAGATGCACCACTGCAGCACTTCTACACATTTCTACTGCTGCTACTCAACTCTATTTTCTGCAGTTCATCTGGGATGTCAAACAGAAAGGTCACTGTGCATGAAGTTTTGGATTGCTTTCAAATAGAAAAATTCTACATCACTGTCGAGTTCCTCTAGGTTGTATTGGAAAACCTCTAATGTCAAGTCAGAAGATAAAATGAATCCTTACGTTCACACTAGAGTAGGGGAGTTTTTGGGATTGTTAACAGGTAAAAGGATACATACATTCATAAAAACATACACCATGTTCCAAATTATTATGTAAATTGGATTTAAGTGTCATAGTGATTAATTTTTTTTTTTCAATGAAACTCATTAATGGTATTGTGTCTCAGGGTTCTTTGGATCACTGAAATCAATCTCAGATACCTGTGATAATTAGTTTGCCAGGTGAGCCCAATAAAAGGAAAACTGGATGTTCCTCAGTATTAAGCAGGCCACAGTTTTCAAGTAGCATGGGAAAGAAAAAGGATCTCTATGCTGCCGAAAAGCATCAAATCGTGCAATGCCTTGGACAAGGGATGAAAATATTAAATATTTTATGAAAACTTAAGTGTGATCATCGTACTGTGATGAGATTTGTGGCTGATTCTGAGCACATACATGTTCATGCTGATAAAGGCAGAATGAGGACGGTTTCTGCCAGGCAAGTTCATCGGATTAAGAGAGCAGCTGCTAAACAGACATTACAAACCAGCAAACAGATATTTGAAGCTGCTGGCGCCTCTGGAGTCCCTCGATCCTCAAGGTGTAGGATCCTTCAAAGTCTTGCTGTGGTGCATAAACCTACTATTCGGCCACCCCTAACCAGTGCTCACAAGCAGAAACGGTTGCAATGGGCCCAGACATACATGAAGACTAATTTTCCAACAGCTTTGTTTACTGATGAGTGTCGAGCAACCCTGGATGGTCCAGATGGATGGAGTAGTGGATGGTTGGTGGACGGCCACCATGTCCCAACAAGGCTGCGACATCAGCAAGGAGGTGGAGTCATGTTTTGGGCCGGAATCATAGGGAGACATCTGGTAGGCCCCTATAGGGTTCCTGAAGGTGTGAAAATGACCTCTGCAAAGTATATAGAGTTTCTGACTGACAACTTTCTTCCATGGTACAAAAAGCAGAAACGTGCCTTTAGGAGCACAATCATCTTCATGCATGACAATGCACCATCTCATGCTGCAAAGAATACCTCTGTGTCATTGGCTGCTATGGGCATAAAAGGAGATAAGCTCATGGTGTGGCCACCATCTTCCCCTGACCTCAACCCTATAGAGAACCTTTGGAGTATTATCAAGCAAAAGATCTATGAGGGTGGGAAGCGGTTCACATCAAAACATCAGCTCTGTGAGGCTATTCTGACATCATGCAAAGAAATTCAAGCAGAAACTCTCCAAAAACTCACAAGTTCAATAGATGCAAGAATTGTGTAGGTGATATCAAAGAAAGTTTCCTATGTTAACATGTAACTTGATGTTTTGGATTTAAAAAGCTTTTTATTTCAGTGAATGTGACCTCCTAATGCTGCAAATTCTACAAATGAGCATTTTCAGTTCTTTAAAACATATAAAATATTTAGAAACTCTACTGTGCCTAATAATTTGGAAGTGTGCATTTTGAGGGTTTTTTAATTTTGAAGATTATACTGTTATCATTGGGAGGTTTCTTCAATAAAATTCGATGTATACTCTAACGGGTGATGACTTTTATTAGACTGACTGTCATTTGCACCGACCATTTAGGAAAGTCAGAAAAAATATCATTTGCATAATAATTTGGAACATGGTGTAAATACATTAAAATACAATCTAGAGCAGTGTTTCTCAACTCCAGTCCTCAAGACCCACCAACAGATCATGTTTTCAGGTTTTCCTAGACAGGGAATAATTCCATCACCTGTGCAACATTAAGAAAATTCTGAAAACCTGATTGAGGAAAACCTGAAAACATGATGTGTTGGTGGGTCTTGACTCTTGAGGACTGGAGTTGAGAAACACTGATCTAGAGCAAAAGTTCCAAAACTTTCTTAAGTTTAGAGCCACATTCAACTCTGAGGGAAAGTCGCAAACCACAACCATCCCTCTCCCTAGAAGTGACACTCAGAGCCAATCATTACAGGTATGATGACAGCCAAAGTATAACGTCGGTGCTCCCTGCACTAACCAGCAGTGAGGCCAACATACTCACTGCTCCTCTCTCCTCAGCTGTCCCTCCGATCAGCTTCTGTGCTCGCCATGGCTTCCAAGGCCTACGCACGCCATATGGGTTTCCTGACTGCACGTTTAGGACGCACACGCACCCTGCTTCTTAAAGGAGCAGTGCGCACTCCTGATGTGTTCCCAGCCTATCGCTGGAATGTACCAGGTATTTAAGGCACTATTCTATATTGGGAGGGGCCTATGCAATGTTTGTCACCTGTAGCCAGTATGCCTTGTGGCTAGGGGCTTGTTTTCTGGTCCCTGGCTCCTGTCCTGAACCTATACCCGAACCTCAACCTGTATGAGTACCTGAACCTGTTCAAGTATCCAGGTCCATGCCTGTGTTTCTGTATGTGTTCCTGTTTCCCTGTACCAGCCTCAGTTCCTGTATCCGTTCCAGTGTGCCAGTACCAGCCTGAGTTCCTGTATCCATTCCTGTGTACTGGTATCAGCCTATGTTTCTGTATCCATTCCCTGTGTCCCGATGTCAACCTGCATTCCTGTATCAGTTTTTGTGCCCCAGTACCAGCCTTTGTTCCTGTATCCATTCCTCTGTTCCACTCTCTGCCTGTGTTTCTTTATCTGTGTTCCTTTGTCCCGGTACCAGTCTGTGTTCCTGTACCCGGTCCGGTGTCCCAGTACCAGCCTGAGTGTTTGTATCTGTTCCTGTGTCCCAATGTTAGCCTGTGTTTCCATATCTGTTCTTGAATTTGTTCCAGTATTCCGGTACCTGCCTGTTTTCCAGTATCTGCGTTTCTGCCTGAATCTGTAACTCTGCCAATTATCCTGATCCTGTTCCGGGTTGGCTGAGACTCCTCCTCGCCTGGTACTGTTAGTGTCAGTTACTGCAGATCCAGGGACTGCCTTGGAGGGGTACCTGGCAGTTATCTGCAGCACAAACCTAACCTCCCCACCAAATAAGTTACAAATAAGCTGAGCAGCTGTATTCAATGTCAGGCAGCAGCTGCTATAGCAAACAAGATTCTAGGGTGTATAAAAAGAGAGACTAGATCCCGGGATCCCAATGTATTGTTACCCCACTATAAATCACTTATAAGGCCACATCTGGAATATGGGATCCAGTTTTGGGCTCCGCATTTTAAGAAGGACATACAGTAGTTAGCATCAGTTCAAAGGCGGCTAACTAAACTACTACAAGGAATGGAAGGCCTCACATATGATGACAGGTTGAAAAAGTTAGATATGTTTAGCTTAGAAAAAAGACGTCTCAGAGGAGATCTCATTTATATGTATAAATACATGTGTGGTCAATATAAAGGACTGACACATGACTTATTTCTTCCAAAGACAGTACTAAGGACCAGGGGACACTCACTGCGAGTGGAAGAAAAGCGAATCTGGCAGCTAAATAGGAAACGGTTCTTTACAGTTAGAGCAGTCAGACTGTGGAATGCCCTACCACAAGAGGCAGTAATGAGTAGTAGAGAATGGGTTAATTTCACACCGCGCCAATGACCACTGGTAAAGATGATAAGATCAATGTCGCTTTACTAGTGGTCATTGGCGCGATGTGAAATTAACCCATTCTCTACTACTCTCTGCAATCAGCCTGTGGGTTGCTGCTGCCGTGGCCTATTTTTCATGCCTGTACAACTTTCACAACTCGACTTGGTGAGTGACCTCACTTGTGTTTACCCTGTGTGTATTGGGGTAAGACCCTATTGCGCTTTCTCTCCACAGCTCCATCAATTCCTTGACAAGAGGTAGTAATGGCAGACACTATAACAGCATTTAAAAAAGGGCTGGATGATTTCCTCAGTACACACAACATTGTTGGTTATAAGTGACTTAGGGATAAAATGTAGAATTGGTGGAGGAAGGTTGAACTAGATGGACTTAGGTCTTTTTTCAACCTATGTAACTATGTAACTACTAAGTAACACCAGAGTCTCTAGAGAAGGGGTGGGGAACCTTTTTTCTGCCGGGGCCATTTGGAAATTTCTACCAACCTTCGGGGGCCGCACCAAATTATCAGCTTGAAAATGACCCTAATATATTTTGTCAAACAATTAATTAACTCACCACAACACCCCTATTGTGGTGGCTGGAGCTGCTTCTCTTTGGTACAGCTGTGATGTTCGGCGATATTGATCATATTACTTCTTACAACTGTTTTCCCAGGTTTGTCTCGGTCTGGAGCGTAGCCAACAGATTGGTAAATCATATAAATCACACAGGAAACACTGGATGCACATACATCACAGGAGGGGCGGTGGCATATATATATATATCCCAAGAGGGGTTGGGGGCATATATACATCACAGGAGAAGCTGGGGACATATACACATCACAGGAGGGGTTGGGGCTCAGACAGTACTGACAGGCATGGACAGCACTGGCGGTAGCACGAACAGGACTGGGGGACATGGACAGGACTAAGGGAGCACAGACATCACCAAGGGGGCACAGACAGCACTGGGGGGTGGCAAATAGCACTGGGGGGGAAGGGAACACAGCACTGGTGGGTGTTCACAGTACTGGGTGGGTACACAGTCTGGGTGGAGGACTCACAGCACCGTAGGAGGCTCACAGCACTGTGGAAGTCAGGAGGCTCACAGCACCGCAGGAGGCTCACAGCACCGTGGGAGGCAGGAAGCTCACAGTACCGCGGGAGGCAGAAGGCTCACAGCAGTGTGGGAGGCAGGAGGCTCACAGCACCGCAGGAGGCAAGACTCACACCGCACCATGGGAGGCAGGAGGCTTACATCATCGCAGGAGGCTCACAGCACCACGGGAGGCAGGAGGCTCACAGCACCACGGGAGGCAAGAGTCACACAGCACCGTGGGAGGCAGCAGGCTCACATCACCGCAGGAGGCTCACAGCACCGCGGAAGGCAAGAGTTACACAGCACCGTGGGAGGCAAGACTCACACACAGCACCGCCAGAGGTAGGAGGCTCACATCACCGCGGGAGGTAGGAGGCTCACTTCACTTCGGGAGGCAGGAGACTCACTGCAGAGTGAGAGGCAGGAGGCTCAGTGCACCGCGGGAGGCAGGAGGCTCACAGTAGTGGGAGACATCTTCAAAAGGGAGTCCGGTAAACCTGATAATTCCTCTTCTTCTGTGGGATGGGAGCGCAGCGCATCTCACGCTTTCACCGACCACAAAGTACTTCCTCAGCAGGCTGGCACAGGCAAGCAGGCTGAGAACCTAATGATATGTGCGCCACACATGGTGATTCAAAAGGGCCAGCAGCCGACAAGACCGCAGCTGCCGCCCGAGTACTGCAGTCCCCGGGAATGTACCCGGGGGCCACATAAAAAGTCATCGGGGGTTGCATACAGCCTGCGGGCCGAGGTTCCCCACCCCTGCTCTAGAGAATACAAGGTAGCTGTTTAGTCACGTCCCTCCAGGGTAAGCCTGTGATCCATGGTCCACTGGATCCACATTCCTGTTGTGGCTGGAACGCTCAGTGTCTCTCCGCTCTTAACACAACGCTTCCCCACAGAAAGCACACTAAAACCTTGTGCCCTCCTCAAATATAAGTTGTATAATTCCAAGGGTTCCCACTTTACACTCACCACAGTATTGAATCAATCTTCATCCTATCTCCAGCTTACAATATTTCTCCCACCGTCCCTCCGCACAAGTATATGTGTGACGCCCTGGGCAAGCCAGGGGTCACAGGTCATGACACCACCACACCCTACACCCCGGATAGGTACACCAAAGCTACACAAAAATCCTTGTTGCCTTCCTCCAGGGGCTGATGTCCACACCAGGGGGTGGGCCAGGCGGTTGGCTCCGCCCACCGAGGAGTTCACAGCCCTGGAGGCGGGAAAACCAAGCAGATCAGTCTAGTCAGAGTTAAGAGTGAAGTGGTAGAGGAGCAAGTGAGAGGAGTAAAGGTGAAAGAGAAAGTGACAGTTGAGAAAGCCTGAAGTTGGTCCGGGTGTGTGCCCCGGACTGAGAACAGCAAGGTTAACAGACGGCGGTGACCGTCTGCAGGAGAGGCTGATCGGAGGTTGCCGAAAGGACCGTGGACGGGTGGTGGCCCGGCGGTACCGGAGCGGTATACGAAGAGAAGCCAGCACCATTGGCAGGGGCCTTTCGGATCCCGGCAAGGCTAGGAGTCGCCGTGAATTTGCCAAATCCGTCAGTGAAGGGGACCTCCGGGTCTCCCAAGAGCAAGTGAGAGGAGTAAAGGTGGAAGAGAAAGTGACAGTTGAGAAAGCCTGAAGTTGGTCCGGGTGTGTGCCCCGGACTGAGAACAGCAAGGTTAGCAGACGGCGGTGACCGTCTGCAGGAGAGGCTGATCGGAGGTTGCCGAAAGGACCGTGGACGGGTGGTGGCCCGGCGGTACCGGAGAGGTATACGAAGAGAAGCCAGCACCATTGGCAGGGGCCTTTCGGATCCCGGCAAGGCTAGGAGTCGCCGTGAATTTGCCAAATCCGTCAGTGAAGGGGACCTCTGGGTCTCCCAACAACCAAGTCCCGATTGAAGGCAACAGTCCAACCGTTAGAGAGAGACACCGCCACCGCCAAGGCACCAGTTTCTCAGGGCCAGCGCCTGCGGGCAAAGAGGGGCTCCTCCGGCACATATCGAAGCCGGGGAGCGGGTTACCGGTGGGAACCCATCTCTACCAACATAGACTTAGGTGCAGGAAAAGGGACCGTCACCGTCAACTACTGAGGAAAAGCAACAGCAGCCGTCCGTGGGAACCGTCTTTCCAGCCATGTGTTTTACTGAGAACTGTGTCCCCATCTCAGGCTGAGTGAGTACCACAGTGCCGTGAGGCACAGCGCTGCCCCCGCGTCCCTGCACCCCACCAAGCCCTGCACCGGCCCCGCCATCCCTCATCCCCCAACTCATCACTGGGCCCGGGACGACCACCCCCTACCCATGGAGGGGAGAACCAACAACTTTGCTGCTCCCTGTCACCGCTCCCGGGATCCCCATACAGAGCAGCGGTGGTGTCCATACAATCACCACAACCGTGGGTGGCGTCACGGACAATAAACTATCCCAAAAACCAAACCCCTTTCACTCACGGGCGAGGAGCGCCGCTCGAGTCCCCGGGATACGGCCCATCGCTCGAGCCACCGAGCAGCAGCAGGCCGCAGCAGCAGCGGCAGCCGGACCCGAGCAGTGGGAGAGCGCAGCGTCCCCTCCTCCGCCCGCGACAACTTGGCGTCACGAACAGGATCTTACTGCTCTGCCGTTGGGTAGAGGTGCGCCTTGTGACCGCCGGAGGTGTCCGGCCGGAAAATTTCAGAAGTCGCTATCTTTGGCGCGAAGAGTTCCCGCTCGAGCGTCTTCTCGAGTAGCGGAGGCGCGAAGGCCAAAACCCCGCCCCGATAGAGGAGGGGCCGGAAAGAGGCTAAGGGGGACGGAAACAAGATGTCTGCGCCCGACGGAGCCGCTGGAGGAGCGGTGGTCGCAGCCACAGTGGCACCCGTGGATGGGAATGGGCCTACCGCAGTATGACGGGAAACCTGATGCTTTACAGGTCTTCCGGAAAAAGCTTAACCCGCTTCTGGAATTGTACCCCCTGACCGATAAGCAACGTGCAGCGGTAGTGCTGGGCCAGCTAACTGGCGCGGCTGAGCAGGAAGCGGAGACCTGGGCCGAGGGGGACCGGTTCTCTGTAGCCACCATCTTTGAGAAGCTACAGACTGCCTTTGAGACCCGTACCGAAGCTGAGCTGAGGATGCAGTTTTACCAGTGCCGGCAACTGTCTGTGGATAGCATTCGGGACTACGCTTTACGTCTGCAAACCGCCCTTCGCACCCTAAAGCGGGTAGACACTATCAATGAGGCGGACAGCAACAAGATGTTAGTTGAGCAATTTGTGCAGGGGATGAGGTCCTCTGAGGATCGCAAACAGCTCCGGCTGTGGGCCCTGGAACACCCTGATGTGGACTTTGCTGTGTTAAAGGAACGGGCCATTAAAGCACTGCAACCCCCAGCTTCAGAAATCTCGGAGCCAGCCCCGTGGCCAATTGAGACGACCCCCGTCATGGTGGCCCCTGCCCCACCAGCCTCTCCAGTACCTACAGCTCCAAGCGGCACAATGGAAGAACTGGCTGCCCAGGTCCGCCGCATGGATGGAGACCTCACCAAGATTCTCGCTGCACTCCAACCTTTGACCAGATCCCAGCCTCCAACCAGGATACAGCTCGCCGACAGCCCTGAGGATGTTCCCTGGATGCAGCGGAGAAGTGCTAACAACTCACGGAACAGACCTCCAACCTGCTACAAGTGCAGCAAGCCTGGCCATTACTTCCAACAGTGCCCGTTAAACGAGCAACCCCTGGGGCCACGGGCCAATCCTCAGGAGTAGAACCCCGTGGCCCCCGAGACTGGCGGGACCGGTATATCGGGGCCCGGCCCATCATCCCCGTGGCTGTGGACGTCATACCGGTGATGGCTCTCTTGGACACTGGATCACAGGTAACCACCATACCATACACATTATACCAGCGGTATTGGGGGACAGACGAGCTGGCACCCCCAGATACTAGTATAACACTGATTGCTGCTGATGGACTCCCATTGACCCAAGCTGAACTGCAACACCAGGGTATGATTGTGATCATGAATGAACCCAGTGACCATAACCCGAAGATAGTGCTAGGAACCAATGTGATGGAGCACTGTATGGGTGATGTGTTGGCCCTACTGCAACAGCTGGCCGCCACGGCGGCGGGGAGCCGACAGAGAGCTGTGCAGCGTGAGATCCGAGCCTTGATGTACCGCCAGCATGTAAACTCAACAGGAGGAGAGATTGGTGGAGTGAGAGTGATGGATGCTGCTCCGTTGATTGTACCCCCTAGGAGTGAGATGATGATTTGGTGTAGAGCGGCAGTAGGGCCTCAGGGGCGTGACTACCCTGCCATGATAGAGCCCATGCCCTCCGAACACTGGCCCACCGTAATGGCCGCCCGAGGGGTGGTAGATGTAAATAAGGGGAGAGTGCCCGTGAGGGTGCTGAACTGTGGGGAGGGAGAAGTCAGGCTTCCCCGGTATGCCACCCTTGCCAAGCTGCTCACCCTGGATCCCCACACTATCCACGAGGCAGCTCCCCCAGTCTCCCCACCTACTACCAGCACTCACCCGCCCCAAGGGGAGTTAAATGAGTGGCACCAACAGCTACACGTGGGCACTGACGATACCCCTACACATCACAAAGAAGGGGTATACAGGGTGGTGCGGGAGTATGAGCAAGTTTTCAGCAAACATCCATTAGACTTTGGGCAGATCAAAGGGGTCCAACACCACATCCCCACCGGTGAGCACCCCCCTATCAAAGAGAGGTACAGGCCTATTTCCCCTGCGCATTACCAATGCGCCAAAGATATGTTGAGGAACATGAAAGAGGCAGGGGTTATTCGGGACAGCTGTAGTCCCTGGGCCGCCCCGTTGGTACTGGTCAAAAAGAAGGATGGCACCATGCGGATGTGTGTGGACTACCGGAAGATTAACCAGATAACGCATAAAGATGCTTATCCACTGCCCCGTATTGAAGAGTCTTTGGCCGCACTGAGAACTGCAAATTACTTCTCTACCCTTGACCTCACCAGTGGATACTGGCAAGTGGCAGTGGTACCGGAGGACCGGGAGAAAACCGCCTTCACCACCCCAATGGGGCTCTGTGAATTTAATAGTATGCCGTTCGGGCTGTGCAACGCCCCTGGAACCTTCCAACGGCTGATGGAGTGCTGTCTGGGACATCTAAACTTCGAGACCGTCCTGTTATACTTGGATGATGTGATTGTGTACTCCCAGACGTATGAAGCCCATCTGGAGCACCTGGCCGAGGTGTTCGCGTCCCTTGCCAAATACGGGATGAAGTTGAAGCCCTCTAAGTGTCACCTGCTGAAACCCAGGGTGCAGTACCTGGGGCATGTAGTGAGTGCAGAAGGTGTCGGCCCCGACCCTGAGAAGATCACTGCCATCCAAGGCTGGCCAAGACCAACCACAGTGAGGGAAGTAAGGCAGTTTCTGGGTCTGGTGGGGTACTACCGACGCTTTATCAAGGGGTACACGAAGATGGCTGCCCCCATGCAAGATCTCCTCGTGGGGCAGACCAAAGGTGGTAGACCCATCGGAGCCCCACTGGTGTGGGAAGAAAGGCATGAGGAATCCTTCCGCCAGCTGAAAGCGGCCTTGACCGGAGAAGAGGTCCTAGCGTACCCTGACTACGGCTGCCCATTCATCCTCTACACAGACGCCAGCAATGTGGGATTGAGGGCAGTCCTGTCCCAGGTCCAGGACGGGAAGGAAAAAGTGATTGCTTATGCTAGCCGAAAGCTCCGGACAGCTGCAAGGAACCCTGAGAACTACAGCTCCTTCAAGCTCGAGCTCCTGGCACTGGTATGGGCTATCACCGAGCGGTTCCGCCACTACTTGACCGCAGCAAAATTCACCGCTTTCACGGATAACAATCCGTTGACTCACCTGGACACGGCCAAGTTGGGCGCGTTGGAGCAGCGGTGGGTGGCCAGGCTAGCCAACTATGACTTCACAATCAAATACAGGGCTGGTCGTGTCAACATTAATGCTGATGCACTCTCTCGGATGCCCAACTTGTCAGAAGAAGGGTGCGAGGATGACGACCTCGAAGAGATCGAGTTGCCTGCATTTCACCAGCCACCAACTGAGAAGGTACATGTCCACCAACAACGGGTGAACCTGGATCCACTGCCCAGTCAGGAGTGGCAGGAAGCTCAAAACCAGGCGCCCGCTGTCCGCCTAGTCAAGACCCTGGTGGAACGAGGCGCTGTTGGGATGGACCCTGCCGCCCCAGCTGAAGCCCAACGCTTGTGGAAGGAACGGAACCGGCTGTATCTACATCAAGGGAAGTTGTACCGTGAGCTGATCAACCCGAAGACTCATGAGAAGATCCGCCAGTTGGTTATTCCCCAAGCTGATGTGCCCACTGTTTTGCAAGCATACCATGATGTGCCGGACACTTCGGATGGAAGAATCTGGAGATGCTGTTGAGAGAGCGGTTCTATTGGAGTGGGATGCGGGAGTATGTAGAGGCCTAGTGCCGAGAGTGCGGTCCTTGCACGCTGAGGAGGAAGGACGAGGCCAGCCAGAAGGCGCCACTACGCCCGATCATTACACATCAGCCGCTGGAGCTGGTCGCCCTGGACCATGTCAAGCTCACCCCCAGCCGAAGTGGGTACGCCTACGCGTTGACCATAGTAAACCACTATTCGAGGTTCATGGTGGTTGTCCCAGTCAAGGACCTAACTGGTCGTACTGCCGCTAGAGCGTTCCAGGCTTATTTCTGACGACCACATGGATACCCAGAGAAAGTGCTTACTGACCAAGACCCGGCTTTTGAAGCAGAGGTGTTCCATGAGTTCTGCCAGTTGTACGGCTGCAAGAAGATCCGGACCACCCCTTACCATGCCCAGACCAATGGCATGTGTGAGAAGATGAACCACTTGGTCCTGGGACTCCTCAAGACGTTACCGCTGGAAGAGCGGAACCTGTGGCCAGAGAAGCTACCCGACTTGGTTGATATGTACAACAACATCCCGTCCAGCTCAACGAAGTGCACCCCAGCATATCTGATGAGGGCTTGACCCGGCCGACTGCCGGTGGACCTGGAAATGGGATTGGAGGCCCCAGAAGCACTCCCTTCGACAGCTGAATGGGAAACTCGGCGGAGGGAACAATACCGGCAGATTCAAGAATATGTTGAGAAAAACTTGAGTCGGAGTCGGGAACTGCAGGAGCAGCGCTTCAATCAAAAGGCGTCTGCTGGCCCTTTTCAGCCTGGAGATGTTGTACTGAAGCGGAAGAGGAGAACACACAAGCTGGATGATCAATGGGAACAAACCCCGTACGTCATACAGCCCACAGGATGGGAAGATGGGAAGGCCTACCAAATCAGTCGTGACCAAGGGGGCACTTTGGCCACGGTTTCCCGGGACCATCTGAAAAGGTCCCCACCAGCCTTAAGAGCGGCGGCTGAAGTACCGGTTCCTCCACCAGCAGAGAAGGCAAAAGAGGTGATCCACACTGCGATGGGAGACTTCCCAGCAGACTGGCCTACACAGAACGGCGCGGTGATTCTTCCAGTGATACTGTTCCCACAACCCGTGGATGAAGAAGTGACGAAGGTGGTCAACCGTGAGTCAGTGCCAGTGCCCAGGGATGAACCTGTACTCAGCTCCCCTATGCCTCCGCCTGCCCCCCACGATAGCAGGGAGGAGGAACTGATCGTTCCCTTTGCCCCACTGCCTAGCCCCACGTACACCGGACCCCGGAGGTCCACCCGTCCCAACCTAGGTAGGCCCCCACTTAGGTACAGGGAAACCGTTCTTTAAAAGGGCGGGGGGAGACAAACTGTGTGTGTTTAAAAGTTTGAAAGTTTATGAGAAAATGAAAATGATAACCGAAGTCTCACCTGATTGTCAGCACCGTGATTGAACCGGCCGTTGCCGGCACCGTTGTCCCCGTGGGGACCATCCACAGTTTATGCATAGGAACTCCTATGAACAGGCCCGAGAACTTGCAGGGCAACCACAAACGTTAGTGGCATGTAAATAAAAATGTTTTGTTGCAGCTAACCATTACCGCCTCTGGAGAGGCAGGTTGGAGGGAGGGCCCGCAGTGGAGCAAGCTGGGGCCCAGCCACCACCGGAACCGGTGGCTACCCTCTGGAGGGGAAGGACAGATCCCACTCGGGTAACTGGTTCAGGACTGGGGTCAAGGGGTGCTGCCTGTTTCTTAGGGGCAGCATCAGGGCCAGGTTGCTTGGGTGGGAGAGAGCGGCAGCAGCAACCGTTTAAAATGTTACCTTAACGTTTAAGAAAAGTGCCTCCTGCTGTGGGATGAAGTTATTATACTTGTCTTGTGTTTTTTATCTTTTCAGAAAAATAAAACCGGTGTTGGACGGGCAGCCCGCGGACGGTCTGCATTTTGCTAAGGGGGAATGTGACGCCCTGGGCAAGCCAGGGGTCACAGGTCATGACACCACCACACCCTACACCCCGGATAGGTACACCAAAGCTACACAAAAATCCTTGTTGCCTTCCTCCAGGGGCTGATGTCCACACCAGGGGGTGGGCCAGGCGGTTGGCTCCGCCCACCGAGGAGTTCACAGCCCTGGAGGCGGGAAAACCAAGCAGATCAGTCTAGTCAGAGTTAAGAGTGAAGTGGTAGAGGAGTAAAGGTGGAAGAGAAAGTGACAGTTGAGAAAGCCTGAAGTTGGTCCGGGTGTGTGCCCCGGACTGAGAACAGCAAGGTTAGCAGACGGCGGTGACCGTCTGCAGGAGAGGCTGATTGGAGGTTGCCGAAAGGACCGTGGACGGGTGGTGGCCCGGCGGTACCGGAGCGGTATACAAAGAGAAGCCAGCACCATTGGCAGGGGCCTTTCGGATCCCGGCAAGGCTAGGAGTCGCCGTGAATTTGCCAAATCCATCAGTGAAGGGGACCTCTGGGTCTCCCAACAACCAAGTCCCGATTGAAGGCAACAGTCCAACCGTTAGAGAGAGACACCGCCACCGCCAAGGCACCAGTTTCTCAGGGCCAGCGCCTGCGGGCAAAGAGGGGCTCCTCCGGCACATATCCAAGCCGGGGAGCGGGTTACCGGTGGGAACCCATTGCTACCAACATAGACTTAGGTGCAGGAAAAGGGACCGTCACTGTCAACTACTGGGGAAAAGCAACAGCAGCCGTCCGTGGAAACCGTCTTTCCAGCCATGTGTTTTACCGAGAACTGTGTCCCCGTCTCAGGCTGAGTGAGTACCACAGTGCCGTGAGGCACAGCGCTGCCCCTGCGTCCCTGCACCCCACGAAGCCCTGCACCGGCCCCGCCATCCCTCATCCCCCAACTCATCACTGGGCCCCGGGACGACCACCCCCTACCCACGGAGGGGAGAACCAACAACTTTGCTGCTCCCTGTCATCACTCCCGGGATCCCCATACAGAGCAGCGGTGGTGTCCATACAATCACCACAACCGTGGGTGGCGTCACGGACAATAAACTATCCCAAAAACCAAACCACTTTCACTCACGGGCGAGGAGCGCCGCTCGAGTTCCCGGGATCCAGCCCATCGCTCGAGCCACCGAGCAGCAGCAGGCCGCAGCAGCAGCGGCAGCCGGACCCGAGCAGTGGGAGAGCGCAGCGTCCCCTCCTCTGCCCGCGACATATGCACATCCAGAGTTGCTCTTCTGTGCAGGACTACTTAAAATATTTACCATATAGAGACCTTGTTTTTATAGCTAATTTGCTAGACCTGGTGCTAATACACCAAGCTGGCAATCACGGCGCACACTTCTCTGGACTGCGAGCCACATGTAGCGACCGAGCCACAGGTTGGGGACCACTGATTTAGAGTATGGTCACCTCTGCAATCATTTTCTTTATTGCTCCAATGCATCTATGATAAAAATTAGATAATATTGCAAACAACAAACCCCTTATAGACTGTGCCCTTCAGTATGTAGCCTGCACAAGCGTGTTATTAGTCTGTAACTAAGCTTGTATCTGTCTAGGCGTGTAGACACAAAACAGCTGATTTCATATCAAATTGCAGGAGAGATTAAAGGGAACCTGTCAGTTGATTAATGATATGAGCAATCCCGTGGAAGTTTGTGTTGGCGGGTGCAGGTAAATCAAACCTCCATGGGTTTGAACTTGACCCAAACCCCAATAGAAGTCACTGATTTGCAGTTTGGGTCTCCGCCCCCACACAGACAGCCATAAGCTCAGCACTCAGGGGATGGGTAAGCGGGGTTTTTCCTTTTACTTATTTTTTGGTGCATACTACATCCGATCACACTGTTGTTACCCCAAGTGCGAGCTGTTCAAACACTGCAAGCGTCTGACAATCGGCTGAGCCCCGATCATGCCTGAGCACAGTGATGCGTGTGCGAGTGGTCAGCATATGTAGAGCACTCAAACTCCAGACCCAAACTCTGGTTTTTTTTTAAAGTCAGTGTTTGGCCCAAAAACCGAACACCAAACATCGTGTTTGGCTATCGCTAATGATGTCCAAACCACGGGCAGTATGAATCAGAGCCATTGTTTGAAAATCTGGCAAAAGTCTATAGGGAGATAGGAGAATTGACCGTTACCGCTCCCAGCCAACTTCTGCCTGTACCCACCACTCTAGGAGATTGACAAGTCTCTCCCATGTGTGTACGTATCCAGAATCCTATCAATCAATTAAAGGGCTGCAGGAAGATGCTGACTGGCCAGATCTTGTAGGCTACTTCTGTAACGGGGGCAGGGGGCGCCTCAGGGGGTGTAGTCGGGTCCCCTCGCCTTGTGGGCCGCAGGCTGAACCCCGACCCGGCCGTTACTTGCAAAACAGGTGTGTTGTTGGGGCAGAGTATGGATGCATGGGGCCCATTCATGACAGCGTTCTTTCTGTGCTCTCCAGCTCCTTCTTCACTTTCAGGAAAGAGACAATTGCAGGCACCGGGTAAACCAAACACCGATTTATTAAACAAAGCTTCCATCTTTCTGTTTGCAGCAGGCTTACTTTAGTACGTTACAAGTTACAAGTCCTTTTCTACGAAAATGGTTCCTTTTTCTCTACGGGCACTTTCCTTTGCCTGCAGGGGCCAATTGTTATCCCCCTAGCAGTGGTACTCCTATCCCGATTTTAGTCCAGCCCTTTCCCAGGGATTTGTATTGAACTAGGGGACGGCTCTAGTACTCACTACCGGCTCCGGATTAGCTCCAACTTCTTCGCTCCACTGCCACAGCACCCACTCCTGCACTCTGCCCCGGCACTTCTCCTCAGCTCTCTCCTGTTACATCTCACAGCACACTGCCCTGCATTCAGAGCCCAACCCCCCTTCTCTTCCCTCCTAGGCTGCCCTGCCCCTTCCTTCCCTGTCACTGTTACCAGGGGAACCACTCACTACACTGGCACCTAGGGGGGGAAGAACCGTATATAACACATAACATGGTACAATGTGCCACCATACTCCTGTGGCGTCTTCAGGGGGGGAAAAACGTCTTCTCCACACTAGGGGTCCGTCCACCCCTTACACTTCCACACAGCCGGTTTTTGCCGTCAGGCACAATCCGGTGTGTGCCTGATGCAATGGATCCAGCACAAATTGTCATAAAACTGATGCTCACAGCGAGTTGCAGTGTTCTACTGCCGCTCCTGTCAGCTTCCGATGTAGCAGAGCTGAAAGCGTCGTGGGTCCTCATGTGGATTACGCCAGACCTGGAGAAGTATTTGGGGATTAATAAAATAATGAGAGGGTGTTTTTTTTTGTCTTTTATTTCAAATAAAGGATTTTTCGGTATTTGTGTTTATTTACTTTCACTATAGTTTAGTGATGGGGGTGTCTCATAGACGTCTGCCATCACTAAGCTAGGACTTAGTGGCAGCTATGGGCTGACATTAACTCCTTATTACCCCGATTGCCACCGCACCAGGGCAATTCGGGATGAGCCGGGTAGCGTCCCGAGACTGTCGCATCAAATGGATGCGGAAATTCCGGGCGGCTGCTGGCTAATATTTTTAGGCTGGGGGGCTCCCCATAATGTAGGGCTCCCGATCCTGAGAATACCAGCCCTCAGCCGTGTGGCTTTACTTTGGCTGGTATCAAAATTGGGTGGGACCACACATAGTTTTTTTTTTAAATTATTTATTTATTTATTGTACTGCACGATATAGACCCGCCCACCGGCGGCAGTGATTGGTTGCAGTGAGACAGCTGTCAATAAGCGTGGGGGCTCGTCTGATTGCAACCAATCATAGGCGCCGGTGGGTGGGGGAAGCAGGGAATATGAGATGGAATAATGAGTGGCCGGCATTTTCAAAGCATGAGAAGCCGCCGGAGCAGTGTGACAGCTGTGCAGCACCATGCCGCGCCAGTGATCGGTGAGTATGTGAGAGGGAGAGACCGACCGACATCGACAGAGAGAGAGACACCGACAGACAGAGAGAGACTGACATCGTCAGAGAGAGAGACCGACAGACAGAGAGAGAGATACGGTGCAGTTTTTTGCTGGTGAAAAAAAACGTTCCCTTGGGCATCCTTTCCGGCAACTGGACACAGAACTTTTTCCGGATCCGGCACACGCAAGGGCATCAGGCACAATCCGACGCTAATACAATTCAATGAGGATAAAAATGATCCGTTTTATCCGGTGTTCGCCGGATTGCGCCTGACGGCAAAAAACGGATGTGTTAAAGTAGCCTTAAAGGGACTCTATCAGCACAGGATGACCGTTCACGCCATGTACAGGCACTCGGTGCGTCATGACGGGGCTAATCATTTATATACACCTTCCCACCTGCTGGTTTCCCCTCAATCTCCAACTCTCTCCTCTTCTGTAACTGACAGCACTGGCTTCATATAACCAGAAGGGAAGTGGGAAGGTGAATTTAAATAATTAGCCCCGTCTTGATGCACAAGTGCCTTTACTTGGTGTGAGCAGTTATCCTGTGCTCATAGAGTCCCTTTAACTATGAGCATTTCAGAGAAAAATGGTGATGGCTGCAATCATGCTGCCTGTGGTTTTGTCAGCATGAATTGACTGACAGATTCACAATAAAAGAAATCTGTCATCAAGTTTTTGTTACCCCATCTGGGAGTAGCATGATATAGAGGGGGAGACCCTGATTCCAGTGATGCAACACTTACTGGACTGCTTGTTATATTTATGATACAATCCCTGTTTTACCAGCTGCAGATATACAACTTCTCTAAATGCTGAGCTGCATAGCCCGCCCACACCACTGACCACTGGTAGCTTTCTGTATACACTGTGCATAGTCTGTAGCTGTAAATATGTGGTGGGGTTATACAGAGCTCATGAATATGGAGGACTACCTGGCCAAGGTTACTAGTCCACTAGTAATAATCTCCTGCTGATAAAACGTTGCTGTCATCAAAACTAGAGCCAGCAGCCCAGTAAGTGACACATCACTGTAACCAGGGAACCTGTCTCTATATTATGCTGCAAATAACCTGGTGACAGATTCTGTATTTTTAACACTGACTCCAAATGTTTCTTTACAGAAAAAATGTGAAACTGTAATAGTAACAATTTGTTTCCACGAAGATTTGTATCTATTTTATAAATAAAAGTGTCAATGGTTCTTCTCACAGAAGGATGAATAACTTCTCATAGCCAAGAGTAACTCTTCTCCATACATGAATGAGTCCTCACCCACACATTCCTGATATTACAGTCTTCATATATTTACTATATTGTATTAGGAGTCTAAACATTAGTATTTTGGGTCTTCTATTCATAATATACAACATACAGTAAATATTATGAAGGATCTATGAATACAAACTAGGCCAGACATACAGTAAATAATATGGATCCATAAATACAAACTAGGCCAGAAATACAGTAAATATTATGAAGGATCCATGAATACAAACTAGGCCAGACATACAGTAAATAATAAGGATTCATGAATACAAACTAGGCCAGACATACAGTAACTATTATGAAGGATCCATGAATACAAACTAGACCAGACATACAGTAAATAATAAGGATCCATGAATACAAACTAGGCCAGAAATACAGTAAATATTATGAAGGATCCATGAATACAAACTAGGCCAGACATACAGTAAATAATAAGGATTCATGAATACAAACTAGGCCAGACATACAGTAACTATTATGAAGGATCCATGAATACAAACTAGACCAGACATACAGTAAATAATAAGGATTCATGAATACAAACTAGGCCAGACATACAGTAACTATTATGAAGGATCCATGAATACAAACTAGACCAGACATACAGTAAATAATAAGGATCCATGAATACAAACTAGGCCAGACATACAGTAAATATTATGAAGGATCCATTAATACAAACTTGGTCAGGCATACAGTTGTGATTGATTAGCTATTCTCTTTGGCAAAAGATGCTGGAAGAGGTGGGTCAAATCATTATGGCATGTATAACACTAAGTGCAACCATTAACCATCTAAACCAGTGGTTCCCAAACTCCAGTCCTCATGACCCCCAACAGGTCCTGTTTTCAGGATTTCCTTAATATAGCACAGGTGATGCCTTGATAATGATTCTATCACCTGTTCAATAGTAAGGAAATCCTGATAACATGACTTGTTGGGGGTCGTGAGGACTGGAGTTTGGGAAACACTGATTTAAACATACAATTCTGGGAGCCTGTCACAAGTGTAATGTCGTCCTGCCTGTTTGCAGCTTGTTACATGCAGGAGGACCTGAGAAGTCTACTGTTAGTGTAAGGGTCTTTTCACGCTATATATTTCATTTTTTCTTTTTTGTAATCATATGCGCTGGTAAGCTTAATGTATGTGAGAAAAAGCACCATAGACCCCTATTTGGCTCAATATAGAAAGGTATGCATCAGAATTTCCATCTACTTGACTGATCAGCTGGGGTCTCAAAATCCAGACCCCTATCAACCTACAGGGCATTTCAGGCCCTGTCCGAAATGAAAAATAAAATAGTTTATGGAGTTGTAAACCAACAGGTGCAGAATATTGTTATTTCCTGCAATAGATTTATTCCTCTGGTTGATCACGGATGACACATTATGACATCCATCACGGCCTTCAAATATATATACACCAAGCGTTTTTGTAGCATATGGATTTAATAGAAGGAGCAATGCAGTATGTTGCAAGAAAAGATTCTAAATCCGAGCTGGTTTGGGGTTAGGTGTCAGGTCAGTGGTTCTGCACAGTGACTGACAGCTGTGTCTGTGTACACACTTATATAGGGTGTCCATCATTGAGTAAAACCACCCACTGGACTCATAAACCCAGACTGAACAAAGACTAAAATGAAACACAAACAAATAAATCTGAAGTAATTTTACCTGGGCGTTCATCTGTGCTCCACAACAAAGCGCATAGTGGTGCCATCGAAGGATGGTGGAGCCACAATCCTCGGCCCAGGTTGGGATAACATACTGATGACCTGCTTGCCATCTGGGCAGCCTAAGGATCCTCTTCTAATAGCAGTGGCTTGTGCTATTGATGGATTGGCAGTTGCAGAGCCTGTGGCTAAATAGTAAGGGCTATCAGCCATACTCATATCCCCAGGATGGGATCCGTCCACTATTGGCATTTCATAGGAGTGTTCACTGACTGGAGTGGAGAGTTGTGTTTGCAGGTGGTTTGGGGGAAGAATTGCAGTTGGAGGAGTGGGTAAAAACCCAGGATAAAACATATAAGCAGGTCCATATGCACCAGGGCTTAGGGCTAATTGTGGCATAGGTAGAGGCACTGGAGTAACAGGGGGCGGGGGCACAGGAACATCAACATACTGTCCAGTTTCGGGGTCAAAGAGCCTCCTTTTAATTGGCTGCACAGGAGTGTCCACTAGATAATACTGTCCAGTAGCCAAGTCTACCAACATCTTTCTCTGGGTCTGGGGGTACATCTCAGCTGGAGTGGCAGAAGTCATAGGAGGGGAGTAATAGATAGGGCCTTGGGCACTGGGCATTGCCATAGCCATAGGTGGCAGAGGGTGATGGTAGATGGCAGCTGGTGGGATTGAGTCTGGGGTCTGAGGCTCAGAGCCTGCTGAGGCAGCTCTGGTGGGCTGCACACCCTCTTTCACCTTGTTGCTCCAGTCTCTAGGGGCTTTGATGGGGCTCTTGGGGTTGGGCTCTTGTGCCTTGGTGTTGAATGGAGGGAGGGTGCACAGGGCTGCAGATTCCCGGATCACACTGGTGGGCTCTCGGGCACTGCTGTCTTTAGTGATGGGGACTTCTTTGGCATTGCCAGTGTTCTCCCTGGTACCTGTGCCAGTGTCACGGTTGTTGGTCGGTGGATCCCGGGTACTTACTGGAGGTTTGGCTTCTGCTGCCGCCTTCACCGGGATGGTGAGGTAGTTTTCAAAGTCGGCGCTGGCTTTGCGCACCAGGGAGGGAGGCTGCACCTCTGTCTTCTTGGGCTCCTCGATGGCCATGCCGGGGATCTTCAGGGTGGAGGGTGGCTGTGGTCGGGTGTTCTTGGTGTTGAGGCTGGCCTCCATGCTCTGCTGCTTGCTCCTGGCCGGGGCAGCGCTCACAGTGAACACATTGACGTTGCTGGTCCCGGCCCTGGAGCTCGGCTTAGGCTCCGTCTGATCCTGCTTCTTGGCTTCTGTGAACTTGGACACCTGGAAAGTCTTGTGCGGCTTGTTCTCCGGCGGGGGCTTGCTGGGGCTCTTCTCCACTCCTGGGTGAGAATTGCGGCGGACCAGTGGCTCGGGGGCTTTGCTGATCATGGGGACCGATGCTTTGCGGGGGATCTCCCCCACGGGCTTGGCTTCCTCTGGCGCTCCTTGGCCGGAGATCATGGACAGCACATGGCTGCCTTTCAGCGGCTGCGGTTCGTCTTTGCGCTTCCACTCCTTCTTATCAAACACATAGAGCTGCTCCATGGTCTTCACCGCAGCGGTGAGCTTCGCCAGAGCCGCCTGGGACTGCGGGGACTTGGGCTCGGGTTTCACTTCGGGCTCCTTTGGCTTCTCCTGCTTCCATTTGGACGCCTTGGATACGATCTTCACCACCGGCATCCTGGGTCCTGTTTTATTGGGCGCAATGGTGGCCACCGGCAACCTTCCAGATGCCCGGTGTACCAGAACAGTCTCTGCGGGAGATAGCCCCATTTCTAGCTCATTGTCTTGCGGGCTACCCTTTTCAGTCTCCTCCTTGCTCCTCACAGCCTGACAGGTGATCACAATAGGGGACAAGGAGGAGGAGATCTTAGGGACCAGCTTTGACTTGGGGTCGGTGGCACTGTGGTCAGACATTACGCTGCTCCTGCCGTTGCCCTCACCTGTGTCCTGGCTGTAGGAGCTCTTCAGCAGCTTCCTGACGTCCCTCACCTGGTGAATGGCTCCTGGCACTTTGGTTTTGGATTCTCTTACATCTCTGACAAGGAATTGGGGCATCTTCTCCATAACATCAGCTCTGCAGGGGACTTGATTCCTCAAGTCTTCGGCTGCCTTGGACAGACTGGCAGCAGTGGCTGCAAGGTTGGGGGTCAGCAGTTTGGCAATGTTGAAAGGGCTATCTTTATTCTCTGCAGATAATCCTAGCTTGAGTTTAATCTCCTGAGGCTTGGGGGTGACTCTAGGGGTCAGCCTGCTTACTGAAGCCTCCAGGATTTGGAGTTTTTCACTTTTGATCTCATTCTCATTGCGGCTGAAGCAGGTCTGGTGGGCATAGGTAGACACCGAGTACTTGGTGGCTTGCTTCTCCACCTGCTTCTCCTTTGGAGTGTGCTGGATGCCGGGGACATACAGCCGGGACATCTTAGTGGACTGCACAGAAGAGATCTCTCCTAGTTCTGCTTTCCAGTCCCTTTCTAGTGGGATCTTGATCCTTCTTGCTTTAGCAACGTTCTCCTCGATTTTCTTCTCCATCTTTTCTATCTCCTTCTCCTTCCATGACCTGAAGGCACTATTTTGACTGCGGAGAAAGATGCCCTTCATTGTCTCGGATGCAGTCTTCTTCATCTCACATATGGTTTCTTCTCGGTGGGTCTCAAAGGGTGACATTCGTTTATCTATAGAAGTCGCATCTTTGGGGGTCGCTGAGAAAAACTCCCCTAGATCTTCACTGCTGACTAGGGTGAAGTCTGAGCCCGCCTCGGAGAACTTGGAGTTCTGTCTCTGTAGACCCTTTTCCTTTACGCCCTCGATCTCTTTGGGGACAGCTTTGTGAGAGGTGTCGCTGAGCTCTCCTCTTTCCATCTTGAACTCCTGCTCCAGTTGCATTTTTTTGGAGATGATGTTCTTAAGCAGACTTGAGGCATACTTGGACTTGTGGGTTCCGTCCATGGCTTCTACTAGAGAGCTGTTGCTCTGCTTGTTCACCTCCAGAGTCGGAGCAGCACGGTCTGTTGGCAGTGTCTCTGTAACTCCATCTGTGCAAGCTGAGCCTGGAGCATGATCAGTACTGGCTAGCTTGCTGGCTTGCTCACTCCCGGCAGCACTAGCTTTCACATTGCTGCTACTGAAATTTAGGGTCTCTGTCAATGTTACCACCCGGGATCCAGACTTGATGCGCTTGGAGGAGGAGGCTGGGTTTGCCCCCTTTGCCACTTCGCTGACCACCAGCTCGAAAGCCTTGGTCTCGGACTTGTTGGCTTGCAGAAACACCTGTTGCTCCTTGCTTGCATCTTTGCCTATTTTCTTAAGTCCAAAGTTGGAGGTAGTTGATGTGTGTTGGTGCAGGGTCTTCTCTGCTTTTTGGGAGAGGAATGAGCCTCCTTTCCAGTCCAGGTAGGTGGACCAGCTGTTTATCCCTATGTTCTGGTCAGATAAAGAGGTGGTGGACTCACTGGAGCTAAAGTTGATGGCTTCAAAGTAGGGGTAGGCTAGGCTGCGGAAAGCCCTGGAGGTCAGGTTGCGCACCTCCTTGTCGGCATCGTCCAGCTCACTGACTGCACTGGAAGCCCCACTGGAGATGTCAGCGTGGACCCCGCTGCGGGCTTGTAGTCTTGCTGGGATGGCTACCAGCCTGTGGGCATCCGATGCCTGGGAGTAAGGGTGGCAGTGATGCTGCAGTGCCTTGCTCCCAGTGGCTGTAGACAGGCAGTAGCTCATGTCTGGCTCATGCTTGGCATCAGCAGGGGCGCTGTGTTGGTTGCTCTGGATAGGCTCATTTATAGTCTTGGATGCAGTCTTGATTGATAGGAGGATCTGTCCTTTGGAGATCTCTGGAGTTGCCTGCTCCTGCCTGTTCCTGGTGCTGCTCCTGCTGCTCGGGGAGCTGTCGCTCTCTGAGTATGTGCTGACCAGCTCGGTGCTGCCCAGGCTGTCTGTAGGGTTGGGATCACTGGCAGTGCTCAAGTAGTAGCTGCAGTCCTCTTCATCTGTCGGGGTGCCCCCCTGGCTGTCAAACGAGGCGTATTCCAAGAAGCTGCAGGGGGCGCTGTCCACCGGCTCACTCCAAGTTGATGGGGCCAGCCCAAAGTCAGGGTAGTCCGGCTCCTGGTCAGCCTCACAGAGCTGGATTTCGTGGGTGGTGATGTAGTGCGCCTCGTCGTTGGCACAGCCCTGATGGGGCATGATAACAGGGGACGGAGAGTCGCTGGCACGGGAGGAGGGGTAGGACGCAGTGCCCTCACATGTGCCCCCTGTGACTGGGAGCTTGCCAGGTGTAGGACACTGCTCCGGGCTCCAGGAGAACATGTTGTGCCCGTCCTCCATGCCCTGCGCTCTCCCCACTGCGCTCAGGGTGACGGTGAGGCCGGCAGTGCCGGCTGCTCTCTTCTCTGGAGTGACGGGGATTTCCACGTACCTTGTCTCCAGCTCTGCCCCCTTCTTCAGGCTGTCTGCGCCTGGTGTGTGCCCGCTGAGCGCCTGTTGCATGGCTGCTGCTTGTGTGCCAGGCGCCTGGCCGTCAGTCTGAGTGGCACCGGCGGAGGAGAGCTGCAGCCCCGGCCTCTACCCTCAGAAATGAAGGCAATGCAGATGGGAAATTCTTCTTTTCCTGAATGGGATTCATACGTCACCCTGAGAGCGGTTTAAGTGACATTGAGTGTGACACATGAGGGGGCTGACATACTTTATGTCTATCCCTTTGTAGTCTGCAGCATTGTCCCACCAGCAGCACAGGGGGCATTTCTTTCCATCCGCCCTCTGGGCATGTTCAGCCTTCACCCTTTTTCCTAGTGCAATGCTGGGGCATGTGAGAATCCCAAGTATCAACTTTCCTAGAAAATCCTGACACTGGGGGATCTTAGCTAGGAGCAGGGATAAGGTTATTTCCAGAAGATCGGAGACAGATCAAGCACTGGGGATGAGGAGTCGTGTGGAAAAAATGGTGGAGATCTGAGGAGACCAAGTGATAAGCTCCTCATAAGGAAAAAAAGTTACCTGAAGAAGTGATAAGCTCCTCATAAGGAAAAAAGTTACCTGAAGAAGTGATAAGCTCCTCATAAGGAAAAAAAGTTACCTGAAGAAGTGATAAGCTCCTCATAAAGAAAAAAAGTCACCTGAAGAGGAGACCACCAAGTGATAAGCTCCTCATAAAGAAAAAGTCACCTGAAGAGGAGACCACCAAGTGATAAGCTTCTCATAAAGAAAAAGTCACCTGAAGAGGAGATCACCAAGTGATAAGCTCCTCATAAAGAAAAAGTCACCTGAAGAGGAGACCACCAAGTGATAAGCTCCTCATAAAGAAAAAAAGTTACCTGAAGAAGTGATAAGCTCCTCATAAAGAAAAAGTCACCTGAAGAGGAGACCACCAAGTGATAAGCTCCTCATAAAGAAAAAGTCACCTGAAGAGGAGACCACCAAGTGATAAGCTCCTCATAAAGAAAAGAAAATTACCTGAAGAAGTGATAAACTCCTCATAAAGAAAAAAGGTACCTGAAAAGGAGAACACCAAGTGATAAGCTCCTCATAAAGAAAAATAAGTCACCTGAAGAGACCACCAAGTAATAAGCTCTTCATAAAGAAAAAAGTCATAGTGAGCCTAAGCTATGATGGAGCACACACAGCACTGGGCTTGTGGCAATTTTTAGGCTAGGTTCACACACTGCGTTTTTTTGACGCTGCGTTTTTGTGCGTTTTTTGCGGCAAAAAACGCACAAAAACGCATCCGCGGAAAAAAAAACGCGGCAAAAAATGCGCGCGATTTGGTGCGTTTTGTGCTGCGCTTTGCTGCGTTTTTGCTCACTGCGTCTTTATGCGTTTTTTATCAGTGAACAAAAAAAAAAGGTCTGATGTCATTTCCTTCTTCAATATGTTCTTCATTCTCCACTAATGTATGCAGGAGAGCAGACAGCTGCAGTACTACAAGTCTCAGCATACTCCATCCAATAGTGCATGCAGGAGAGCAGACAGCAGCTGCAGAACTACAAGGCTCAGCATGCTCCATCCAGGACTGTATGCTGGAGGGAGAGTCAGGGGGAGCAGACCTACAAGGCTTAGCATCCTCCATCCAATAGTGTATGCAGGAGAGCAGACAGCAGCTGCAGAACTGTAAGGCTCAGCATCCTCCATCCAATAGTGTATGCAGGAGAGCAGACAGCAGCTGTCGAACTACAAGGCTCAGCATCCTCCTTCCAGGACTGTATGCAGGATTTCTTTGCCCCCCCCCCCAAAAAAATGACGTGGGCTTCGCCATATTTTTGTATGCTAGCCGGGTACAGCAGGCAGGTACGGGCTGCCCCCAACCCCCAGCTGCCTATTTGTACCCGGCTGGGAACCAAAAATATAGAGAAGCCCTTTTTTTTTAATTATTTCATGAATTTCATGAAATAATTTTAAAAAAAAATATGACGTGAGCTTCGCCTAATTTTTGTGTCCAGCCGGGTACAACTAGGCAGCTGGGGATTGGAATCCACAGTGCAGGGTGCCCATGCTTTCTGGGCACCCTCGCTGTGAATTGCAGTCCCGCAGCCACCCCAGAAAATGGCGCTTTCATAGAAGCGCCATCTTCTGGCGCTGTATCCAACTCTTCCAGCTGCCCTGATGCCGGGTGGCTCGCTGGGTAATAATGGGGTTAGGGCTAGCTGTATAGCTGGCCCTAAGCCCGAAATTCATGGTGTCACGCCAATATTAGACATGGCCACCATGAATTTCTAGTAAAGATAAAAAAAAACACAACACACAGAAAAATATTTTTATTAGAAATAAAACACAACACAATTAGTGACTCCATCTTTATTGAAATAAAGAACCCGTCCAATCCGGATCCAATATCATCTGATCGGTTTGCTGGAAGGCAAAGCGATCAGATGATGTGTCAGGTTCTAGGGGCTGAATCCCATCACACATCAGCTGATTGTATAATCGGCTTTTATACAATCAGCTGATGCATCGGTGCAAAAAAAAAAAAAAAAAAATACTTATGTGCTGATTACCGGCAGCTCCTGCAGCGATGGGGCGGGAGTCTGATCCTGTCAGAACGCTGCAGGAGCTGCCGGTAATCAGGGATGAAGTCTCCTGACGCATCCGCTGATAGGTGAAGCCGGCCGGCCGCTGGCGTCACCCCGAGACTTACGATCAGCTGATGCGTCAGGTGACTGCATCAGGTGATCCATCGCCAGGTCCTGCATCCTGCAGGCATACGTACCCGGGGAGACTGCACACTGCCGGAGCGGCGATACCGTGACAGAATCTGGGAGCGGACATGGCACCGGGAGTCTGCAGACAGGTGAGTATAACTTTTTTTTTCTACTGTTCACTTTTGATTGCCGCTTCCACCTCCCGCCCAGACATGGCGCCGCACGGCAGCATACATGCACAGGACGGGAGGTGGACGCGGCGGTGACGGTACCGGGAGGATTCACGCTTCTGTGTTTACTGACAGAAGGAATCCTCTTCCTGTACACGTCACTTTACTACCCACCTCCTGCGTTTATAGCTGCGTTTTTGGTCTTAGAAACGCACCAAAACGCAGCTATATTTGCAATTTGCGTTTCTCATTGCGTCTTTCAACATCCCATTGCACTCAATGGATGAAAAGCGCAGTGAAAAACGCGGGAATAATTGACATGCTGCGTTTTTGTGGCACCACAAAAACGCAGCTGAAAAAAAACAGATGTGTGCGGACAGCAAAAATGAAAACTCATAGACTTTGCTGGGGAAGCAAAGTCCTGCAGTTTTGAGGCCAAAAACGCACCCGAAAGACGCGCAAAAACGCCGCGAAAAACGCACTGTGCGCACATAGCCCTAAGGTTCATTCACATGAAGGTATCAACTGTATAGCATAGCGACAGCAGGCATATGGATGACAAGATGGATGAAAATTGTCCTTTTTTTCTGGACTCAAATACGTTGGTGGGAACCCGACTTTAGTCTATGGTCACACATCCGTATTTTTGGTCTGAGTGCTGCATTTGTAAAAACCTGACCTCACGCAGACAGCACTCGGACTAATGTTATTCCTTTGGACTGTCCAGATGACCGTTTTCTCACATGGACCAAATGTTTGTGTGAAAAAAAATGTATGTCAGTGCGCACAATTCTCTTCTTTATTTCGGATGAGACTTGCCTACATAAGTCTATAAGTACGCAAAGAAATAGGACTCCATATGAATCGTACGTAAAGCATCCTATTATTATGGATGCATTTCCATTACTAAAAGAGGAAACTGTATTTACTTGTGTAAATTCTATTAATTACTGATATAAAAACATGTCACATAGAGTGACAGAGGTACAACACAGATAGCATAAGGGTCTCATACCGATTTAGGGTACATTCACATGACTGTCCCGTTTTTGAAGTCCGCAAAAAATTGTCCTGTTTTTCCACGAATGCATCCATGTGACATCCATTCCGTTCCATTCCGTATACGGTCCGTGTGCCTTCCATTTTTTTTTTTGCAGACCGTAAAAAAACGAAAGGAGGGTTACATACAGTCAAAAGCTAGAAAGATAGCTGGTTAGATAGCTGGATAGATAGATAGATAGATAGATAGATGATTAAGGCATATAATGTCCCACTACCCTGCATTTTGTAATCTTGCACCCTTTAGTGTCTTTCAGGTGGCACTAAAGGGTGTTTAGCCTTGTACTTAGCCAAAAAATAAATAAATAATTTAAAAAACGGCATGGGGTCCCCCCCAAATTGGATCACCAGCCAAGGTAAAGCGGACAGCTGTGGTCTGGTATTTTCAGACTAGGTAGGTCCACGATTATTGGACCCTCCCCAGCCAAAAAATAGCAGGCCGCAGCTGCCCCAGAAGTGAGGAAGCCGCCATTGTGCATGGTGATACGCATGGGGACTCTTCTCCTTGTTCCTCCTGTATGGTTTTTCAGCTTTTTCTTTCATGACTGGTTGCAGGCATTCATCCCACTGGTTTGTTTATAGGGCTAAAAAAGTATTTTCTCATGTTTATGTGTGACATGGCTACATATGAAGCATTATGAACTTTGCTATGTTATAGTCTGTATTTACTTGTGGTCACCACCTTGATATTGTACATATTTTGTATTTCTGGAGGTTGGAGTAGGGCTATGACTTTATTATATGCAACCCGTACTATTTCTATACACTGGTTGGAGTGTGTTTTTAAATGTTTTTAATTGTTTGTGTTTTTTTGCTGTTTTTGCTTATCAATAAAGATTTATTTATTTTTTTATATTATATTGTGATCCCGGATTCTTTGCACACCAACCTTCTTTCTCTTTGTTCGCAAGACTTGCCAATGAAAATCTGTGCTTTTCTTCATAATTCTCTCAATGTTCAGTGAATAACTATAGCTCCTGTTTCATTGAGAGAAGAAGGAAGAAAAGCTAGTTGTCATGTGACCATAAGTATGAAAATGGCATAAGAGTGGAAAGACCATGTGATGACTACTGGAATCAGCAAGATCAGCTGAATCCTGACAGTGAGTATATCGAACACTGTTAGGATTGGGCATGCTGCTACAGTGCTTAATTTGATAAAAGAGCTTATCCAGGTTTGTGACAGCAGACGTCTTAATTCTCACAGCGCGCACACTGCACACTTTTTGGAGTTTCCCTTACCAGCGGCAAGAACGGACGGTCATGTGAGTTGCAGTATGCGTTTTGCATACTTCTAACTACATTCCAACTAAATGTGTCCAGCCTCACTCCACTTGTATTGCGCGATGCCACGCATGTCTAGTCGGTACATGACTGAATGTATGTAAATTGCATACTTGCAGTTTTGTGACCTCCTGCTCTCACCGCCAGCACTAAAGAATCCTTGCAGTGTACAGTGCATGCACTGTGAGAATCCGAAGTCTGCAATCACAGAGTGACTTCATACTTTCATCACAAACCTTGACTATCTGTTTAATGCTCTTAACATAAATAAAAATGACCTAGGATGTATATGTATGTCCAAGTTCTCCTCCCTCCGTGACACGAGCCCTCTGTCATCTCCACACATGTCTGCTGATCTGATCAGCAGACCTGTGCGGCAATCAGGCGCGGGTGGATCTCTGGTCCATCTGCACCTTTTAATCCCTTAGATTGCACTGTCAAACTCTGACAGAGTGATCTAATGTGCTCTGCTGTGAATCACTCCGTTTCCCGCCTTCATTGGCGGCCCCATGGCATGATCATGGAGCGCCAATGGGTTGCCATGACAGCTATGACCTTTGTTGCTGCCATGACTCACTTCCTGTGAATACTGGTAGAGTACCAGCACTCACAGAAGATGAGCATTTCTGTTAATCAGAGCGATGCTGAAGCATTGATCTGGTCAGCACAAGCGATCAGACTGTGCAGTCATAAAGTCCACTAGGGGGACTAGTAACATTATTAAAAAATGATCAGCATTTCTGCTGTTCAAAGGGATGGCTCTGATCAGCAGAAGCAATTTTATAGTGTGGGCATTAGGTTGACGCAACACGAGCACTGCTGCGAGTGCATTGCATGACACTTGGCTCCTTTCTGCTGGAGTGCAAGCCGAGTGTCATGCCACTGTGACGCGATCACAGATGCATAGGGGGGGCTTGCGCCTTGGAGGAGAGGAAGGGACTAATCTTCCCATCTCCTCCATTATCAGCTGATGCGTATATCGCATTGCACTGTGGTGTAATGCGCGTGCAGTGCGATGTTTCTCTCGCACCCATAGACTTGTATGGGTGCAAGAGAAAACTAATCGTATTGCACCCACAGCATGCTGTGATTCTTTTCTCGGTCTGATTAGGGCTGAGAAAAAAATCACTCATGGGAGCGGCCTCATAGAGTAACATTGGTCCGAGTGGAATGCGATTTATATCACATTCCACTTGCTCCGTTTTTCTCACCGTGTATCCTTAGCCTTAAGTCACCTAAGGGAACTAGTAAAATCAATAAATAAATGTAAGTACAAAAGTTTTTAAAAATCTGAAAAAATAAAAAACCCTAAAAGTTCAAATCACCCCCTTTTGTCATAATGAAAATAAAACAATAAAAACATATTTGGTATTGCAGCGTTCAGAAATGCCCAATCAAAACAAAAAAATTAATTCATCTAATCAGTGTACGGCGTAATGAAAAAAAAAATGCCAAAAGCCAAAATAACGTTTTTTTTACTGTTCCACAAAATTTGATTAAAATCAAAACATCACATCTAACCAAACTTAGTATAATTAAAAATGCAAGCTCAAAGGGCAAGCCATCACTGAGCCCAGATCCCGAAAAAATGAGAATGCTTCGGGTCTCGTAAAATAGCAATGAAAGCACAAATCTTTTTTTTTTAAATTCCTGGTTTTTTTTCACCAATTAGCTAAAAGTAAAATTATACATGTTTTGTATCTACAAACTTGTACTGACCAGGGAAATCATAATGCCAGATACATTTTTCAAAATAGTGAACACTGTAAATAAACGACCTCCAAAACAATTGTGCACTTGCACTCTTTTTGCAGTTTTACCGCACTTAGAATTTTTTTCCATTCTCTCATACAATATAGGGTATATTGAAAGGTGTTTTTCTTGAGTACAACTCATCCTGCAAAAAACAAGCCCTCATATGACTATATTGATGGAAAATTAAAAAAAGTTATGGCTCTCGGAAGAAGAGGAGGAAAAAACTGAAAATCGCCTGGTAGTGAAGGGGTTAAAGGGATGGTCTGAAAGCTGAATACATTTTCATGTAAATCCTTATCTATTTATTGCTGTAATCTAAACTCATTTCTAACTTGACTGCATTAAAATTCCCTGTTTTTCACTAACTACACTATATAACTGTTATTTTTTTTCCTACTATTTTTTCTTACTTCCTGTCTGATGACGCTTCATTTGAGAATTCTAGTTCATGCTGGGATACTCAAACAAAGCCACCTTAAAGGCACAGATGCTGTGGTCACTGTCACAGGTCCTGCCCACTTGCTGACATGAAGCGTCATCAGTGACGTTTGTTTCAGTGGCTGCTCTAGTTCTTGCGTACTGTTATTTTGTGATTTGCACAGTGAAAGTGCACTCTGTGTTGCTGGCTTATAGAGTAGAGCTGGCAACAACAGAGCAGTGTCAGTGTACCTGGTGGCATTCAGAAACCAGCACCGCCCCTATACGTTATGTCATTTACCAGGGAGGCGTAGCTCTCTGAACGCCGCTGGATACACCAGCACTACTCTGTTGTTTCCAGTTCTACTGATCTGAACCGCCATCACAGAGCACGCTTCCACTGTGCAAATCGCACAATCATAGTGCACCAGGACATAGCAGGGACAAACCCAGCCCCTAAAACGACTGTTACTGATGACGCTTCATTTCAGGGAGTGGGCAGAGGCTGTGACAGTGACCACAGCCTCTGCCATTTGATGATGCTTCAATAGAGGATCCCAGTATGCACTGGGAATTGTCAAATGAAGCTTCATCAGACAGGAAGTAAGGAAAAAAAATTCAATAGAAGCTAGATAATGTAGTGAGGGAAGTAAAGGAAATTTTGAATGCAGACATATAGTATTAGAAATGAGTTAAGATTAGAACCAGGGCTGGCTCCAGGTTTTTGTGGGACCTGGGCGAAAGAGTATCAGTGGCCCCCTCCTCACGTAGAGATGCACATGCACAGATACGTACACATACAGGCATACGTACACATATATATTTAAAGACAAACTCACAAAAAATACATATAGACAGATATAAAGCTATACAGTCTTATACACTGACATACATAGATACGGTACACATCATACATGCACACACCACAGACATATTAGAGATATTATTAATATGAGGAATCCAGCAGCAGCCTCACTCAAGTCTCCACTTGTCTCCCGTCCAGCTCCTCCCGGGCATGTGGCTGTGCAGGCCGCGCTGATTGGTGGACATCACTAATAGATATGGCCACACACAGAGTACACTGACACTGCTGTATATACATCACAGGAGGGGCTGGGGGGCTACAGTATATAAATGACGGGAAAGGGCTGGGAACATATACATTGCTAGGGGGCATACATGTTACTGAGGTGCATACATATTACTGGGGGGCATAGATGTTACTGGGGTAGCATACAACTCTGTGGGGCATACGCAACACTGGGGTGGGTGGCATAGAGCTCTGTGGGACCACACATACGGCTCTGTGCTGGCAGCGCATACAGCTCTAGGGTGGCAGCGCATACGGCTCTAGGGTGGCAGCACATACAGCTGTGGGGGCAGCACATACAGCTGTGGGGGCAGCACATACAGCTGTGGGATGGCAGCGCATACGGCACTGGGATGGCAGCGCATACGGTTCTGGGGGGCAGCACATACGGCTCTGGGGTGGCAGCGCATTCGGCTTTGGGGGCAGCACATACAGCTCTGTGGTGGCAGCACATATGAATTTGGGGTCACAGCGCATACGGCTCTGGGGTGGAAGAACATAAGGCTCTTGGGTCGCAACGCATATGGGTCTGGAAGGGCAGTGCATATGGCTCTGGGGTAGCAGCACATACGTCTCTGGGGTGGCAGCACATACAGCTCTGGGGTGGCAGCGCATACAGCTCTGGGGTAGCAGCACATACGGCTCTGGGGTGGTAGCGCATACGGCTCTGGGGTGGCAGCACATACGGCTCTGGGGTGGCAGCACATACGGCTCTGGGGTGGCAGCGCATACGGCTCTGGGGTGGCAGTGCATATAGCTCTGGGGTGGCAGCGCATACAGCTCTGTGGGGCCACACATACGGCTCTGGGGTGGCAGCACATAATGCTCTGAGGTGGCAGCACATGTGACTCCTGGAGCAGAACATAAAACTCTGTTGTGTCAGTGTATACGGCTCTGGGGTGGCAGTACATAAGGCTCTGGGGTGGCAATACATACAACTCTGGGGTGGCAGTACATTCTGCTCTGTGGTGGCAGTACATACGGCTCTGGGGGCCGCACATACGGCTCTGGGGTGGCAGCACATATGGCTCTGGGACTCCAATACAGCTCAAGGGGGGGCACCTACTACTCTGAGAGAGCCCATACAGCTCAGGAATCGGGTCCCATACAGATCAGGGGGGTGGAACATACAGCTCAGGTGGAGAGGGGGCCCCATACAGATTGGGGGGGGTAGAACACATAGCTCAGGATGGGGGCCCAATACAGATGAGGGGTGAAACATATCAATCTTTGGGGAGCGTATAATCTCATTCGCATTAAGCAGGGTGATGAATCGAAGACGGTGTTTAATACCCCTGACTGGCGTTTTGAGTACCTAGTGATGCCCTTTGGGCTCACTAATGCCCCTTCCGTCTTCCAATCTTTCATGAATCATATTTTCCGGGGCTTTGTTGACAAGTTTTTGATTGTCTATTTAGATGACATTTAGATTTTTTCTGACGACTAGGATTCTCATGTTGAATAGGTTCGGACAGTGTTTCAGGTTCTCCCGGACAATGCGTTATATGTCAAGGGATCGAAATGTCTTTTTGGCGTACAAAAGATCTCTTTTTTGGGGTTTATTTTGTCCCCATCTTCTATTGAGATGGATCCGGTCAAGGTCCAGGCCATTAATGATTGGGTTCAGCCTACTTCTTTTAAAGCCGTTCAGAAGTTTTTAGGTTTTGCTAATTTTTATCGTAAATTTATTGGCAATTTTTCCAGTATTGTCAAGCTGTTGACTGATTTGACCAAAAAGGGAGCTGATGTTATCAATTGGTCTCCAGAGACAGTCTTGGCCTATCAGGAGCTGAAAAGGAGGTTTACTTCTGCTCCAGTCTTGCGGCAACCTGATGTGTCTCTTTCATTTCAGGTGGAGATCAATGCGTTAGAGATCGGCGCTGGGACCGTCTTGTCTCAAAGAGACCCTGTGACTTCTAAACATAGACCCTGTGCTTTCTTTTCCCGGAAATTTTCTCCACCAGAACGAAATTATGATGTGGGCAATCGGGAATTGTTGGCTATGAAGTGGGCCTTTAAGGGATGGCGACATTGGCTGGAGGGGGTGAGAATCAGATTGTTGTACTCCCTCATCATAAGAATTTGATCTATCTTGAATCTGCCAGGAGGTTGAATGCCAAGCAGGCTAGATGTGCCTTGTTTTTCACACACTTTAATTTTGTGGTCTCATATTCTGGGCACTAAGAATATTAAGGCGGATGCCCTTTCTAGGAATTTCTTTGCTGATTCTCTGGTTGTGACCGAGCCTGCTACCATCCTGCATGAGGGAGTGATTCTCTCCGCGATTTCACCTGATTTGAGACTTGCTCTTGAGGAATTTCAGGAGAACAAACCTGAAAGATGTCCTGTGGGGAAATTGTATGTTCCTGAACAATGGAGGAGTAAAGTGATGTCTGAAATTCATTGTTCCGTGTTGGCTGGTCATCCTGGGATTTTTGGCACCATGGATTTGGTGAGTAGGTCCTTTTAGTGGCATTCTCTATCTCGTGATGTGAGGAGTTTTGTGCAATCCTGTGGGAACTGTTCAAGATCCAAGCTTTATTGTTCTCATTCTAGTTGACTGTTATTGCCATTGCTGGTGCCCAAGAGACCATGGACTCACATCTCAATGGATTTTATTTCTGATCTCCCTGTTTCTCAGGGGATGTCGGTTATTTGAGTAATCTGTGATAGATTTTTCAAAATGATTCATATGGTGCCGTTGCATAAGTTGCCATCAGCTTCGGAGTTGGGTCCTTTGTTTTTTCGTCAGGTGGTTCATTTGCATGGTATTCCTGAGAACATTTTTTCCGACAGAGAAGTCCAGTTTGTGTCTAGATTTTGGAGAGCTTTTTCTTCTAAACTGGGAGTTGAGTTGTCCTTCTCTTCCGCGTTTCATCCTCAGACCAATGGACAAACTGAGAGGACAAATCAGATATTGGAAACCTATTTGAGATGTTTTGTGTCGGCTGATCAGGATGACTGGGTTTCTTTTTTGTCTTTGGCTGGGTTTGCTCTTAATAATAGAGCTAGTTCGGCCACTTTGATGTCTCTTTTCTTTTGTAATTTCGGGTTTCATCCTCAGTTTTCTTCAGGGCAGATGAAGGCTTCAGCCTGCCCAGGTGTTGATTCTGCAGTAGAGAAAATGCAGCAAATTTGGGATCAGGTGGTGGATAAATTGTCCCACTCCCAGGAAAATGCCCAACGGTATGCTAACTGGCGTAGGACTGTGGGTCCCCGGTTTAAGATAGGGGACTTGATCTGGTTGTCTTCCAGACATGTTCCTATGAAAGTTTCTTTTCTGAAATTTAGGCCAAGGTTTATTGGACCTTATAAGATTTTGGAGATTATTAATCCTGTTGCTTTCCGTTTGGCTCTCCCAGAGACTTTCAAGATTCACAATGTCTTTCATAAGTCTTTGTTGAAAAAGTATGTTGAACTGGTTGTGCCCATTGCTGCGCCTCCTGATCCTGTGTTGGTCAAGGGGGATCTTGAATATGTAGTGGAGAAGATTTTGGATTCCTGTATTTCCAGACAGAAGCTCCAGTACCTGGTCAACTGGAAAGGTTATGGTCAGTGGGATAATTCTTGGGTGGTTGCTTCCGACATACATGCTGATCGCTTTATCCATGCTTTTCATCGAACCCACCCTGACAAACCCGGGGGTTCTGGTGAGGGTTTGGGGACCCCTCCTCAAGGGGGGAGTACTGTTGTGAATAGAATTGAATTAGATTCCAGTTTGGGGTTCCCTCTTGTGGTCAGTGCTGGTAATGTAGTTGACTTGCTGAGTGGGAACTGGACAGCTGAGTAGGATTTGCAATCAGGCGATTTGGTTTGGGCCTATATAACTATGTAGCTTCCTGCACCATCATCCCCACAAAAGGGTGCAAAGCTGAAGCCCCGCCTCGTGCGAGTAACAGGACGTGAAGGCGGAGATTGGCGCAGGGACACCAGGACTCTGCACAAAAGTTCCTGGAAGAGAGAGCAGCAGGATGTCGGTGCCAAGAGACTGGTCGCCTGTGCGTTCCGTTCCCGGAACGGCTACATGGATTGAAGAGGAGACGGAGCGGCTCTGCAGGTGGATGCGGATGCAGTTCCTGTTCCTGCTGGACGACTGGAGGATCGAGATGAGGAGTGTGGCCGTGGCGGTGCGGGCCCGTGAAGTGGAAGCCCTGTGTGTGGAGCGGGTAAGCAGAAGCCCAGTTCCAGTTGATCTGGTCTACCCGACCACGGAACCCAGTCTGCCCCCAGCCAACGTGACAGCCATGTCACCTCCTCCACCCTCGGCTGAAGCTATAACCGAGCCTCTGCCCCCAACACTGGCAGTGGATCCTCCAGCCACTGCGGAAGAAGAGCAGGTGGCAATGCCCCTGGCCCTACCACCGGCCAGAACAGACCAGGCCGCAACGTCTCCGGTACCATCCATGGCCAGATCAGACCCGGCCACATCACCGTACCCTGAGTCAGAGCACCCCGCTGTGAGCTGTCCAAGCCTGGAGGAATCAGCCGCAGCGCCACAACCGGTAGCGTTCCCAGGTGTTCCAACATTGGACTCTCATGTTTGTAATGTTAAGTGTATTGCCTCCCCTGTGTGTGAAGTGTATTTCATATTTAATATGTTATTTTTATTCCGGTTAAATAAACTTCTGTGTGTCCTGTACCTCGGGGACTAGCTACGTTTAACCAAGGGGGAATGTGGCGCCCCTGAATAGATCATTGTGCACAGGGTACTGCATCCTTACCCAGGGTGCAGGGCCTACCCCCCATGGTTCCATGTCCCAGAAACCGGGGACCGGTAGCAGTGACATTGGAGAAAAGTGCGACGGACATAGTCTAGGAGGACTGTCGGCACCAGCAAGCCCAAAAGAACTGACCGGTACCGAGCACAATGGGGTACAGGGCTGTTGTGATCCAGTGACCGAGGAGGATCAGAATAAGAGCAATAACTCGGAAACCCAGAAAATAACCAGAGTGGCTGGAACCTTAATGGACTGCAGACCTAATACTGACACACAACTGGAAGTAGCCGTGGAACGAGCCTACGATGACCTAGTTGTCTCGACACAGCCGAAGAACTAAATACTCTAACAGAGAGAAATGTAGAAAAGCTAATCTGCCTTGGAGTAGTCCCCAAAGATATAGATAGCCCCCCACATGTAAAGATTATGGTGATATAGGAAAACACAACACGTAGCTAGAGAACAGAGTCAGCAAAGATGAGGCCCAAAACTATCTGCATAGGAAAGAATAGGAAAGAGCACTGACTGCAGCCGTAAAAACCATAATAAATACCAGCATGCCTGACATGGAAAAATACTGAGCCTGAACAGGCTCTCCCCCACTATGTCAGTACTCTGGTGTTACTGATATCCAAGAAAAACATTGATATAGAGAGGGGACTGAATATTGTACCAAGCATGACAAAACACAATACATACAGAACATGGAGCAAGGTACACAGATACTCCCAGCAGGGAATAATCCAATTCCACCAGGAACTCCATACAGGCAAAATCACAAGAAAGGGAAAAACCATAAGCAAAGGTTGCCTATCAGGTCATCACAAGGGTGCCGTGCAATATGCCCTTCTGCATGGTACCCGCTCCTCCTTGGTTACGGGTCCTGTCCATTTGGTATTGCTACCAACAGGTGTATCAAAATCCTGAGGAACACTCTGCACCACACCCACCAACCACCCATTGGGCAGCCTGAGGGGAATAGGGCCACCCAGATTGGGGGATGGAAGAGGGAGGGCAGAGATGTCAGTTCTACAGTTGTAGAGTTGTTGAGTGGAGGTGGAGCAGTGAGCAGCGGTGACAGGACAGGTCACGCTGTGGAGCTGGGGTTCTGTACCCATCCTAGGTGCCAAACGTTGGCCTGGCCAGAAGAAGCTGGAACTCCGGTCGCAGGGGGTAGTGACAGGGGGTGCGGTGCTGCTACAGAGAGCAGGCCATCTGCCTTGTGCTACAACCGGGCAGGGGCCAGGGCACGATGGGGTACGCGGACCCTAGGCTGGGAAGTAGCTTCACGCAGCCCAGTAATTTACTCAACGGGAACGGAATCTTCAGGAACTGTTCCCCACCTGCTCCAGAATCGGGATACTAGCGCAACGAGGGGGAAAGGACTTCCCACAATCGTCCAGAAAATCATGAGCGTGAACCCTGAGAGCAGGCTCACCCTGCTAGCCACTCAGGTGAGCAGGACCCGAATCGCTTCATGTGAGAGGGATCCACAAGTAGGACATACAGTGCCAAGGGACAAATCTTCAGACCAACCTGCAACACCAAAAGGGCACGGACCCAGCGTACTCGCCCAAAGAGAGCAGGATAGTCAAGAGTTTGGTTTACCTGGTGTCAGCGTCAGTGACTTTGGACTGTCTGAGTACCCGATACCCCTGGTCACCCGACGGGTCCCCCACTCCATCCACAACGGGGTCCTGGAACATCACTCCCTCTGCCTACGGAGGGGTTAACATCTCTAGCTGCCACACACCATCGTCCCCGGGCTCCCCCACAAACGACAGCGGTGGTCTCACGTTACCACATACCGTGGGTGGCGTCACGAACATTATCCCATTCACCACCCAAAACAACAACATCCCTCTTTTTATTTCCGAGGTAGCCGCGCGACCCCGCCTCGGATCCGGAGACCCCTCGAGCCACTGTGGATCCAGGTCCGAGCAGCCCGTCGGCCATCGCGGGGGCGGCACAAAGGTACAAGACCAACTTATCTGAGAGGAGTTCTGGTAGACACAGAGAACAGGGCTGGTTTCAGGAAGTCCTTAGAACACAGGAAATACAATTGAGCACCGGCAAGGAACAAAAGGAAGCTACATAGTTATATAGGCCCAAACCAAATGGCCTGATTGCAAATCCTACTCAGCTGTCCAGTTCCCACTCAGCAAGTCAGCTGCATTACCAGCACTGACCACAAGAGGGAGCCCCAAACTGGAATCTAATTCAAATGTATTCACAACACTGGACCCTAGGTCAGGAGCCGATTCAACATCCTGGCAATTAACTTGCAGAGGAAGGGGACCTTCAGGCACCTTCCCAGAGAACTCAGAGACTGAGGGCATCAGCACACTGCGGGGAACAGGGTTTTCCAGAGAAAGCAACCCATTAACGTCCCAAGTGCCAGCCCTTGGAAGGACATCTTCACTTAAAAACTGAAGAAGCGGGACCTTATAGTTTCAGGCTATAGGGATCCACACGGACACGAAACTGTGCACGGAGACAAGCTCCGCATTACTATGTGACACCGGTGGGACTGGGTACTTGGACGAGCATCCCGCAGGGGCAGCGGCACACAGAGAATTTGGTTTACCTGCAGCATGTGTGTCTCCACGACTACCCACAGTGAGTACCCTGGTCCCCTGCACCCTGCGCTCCCAAGTAACCACCAACACCCCTGAGACCGGGGCCTTCCCTACCTGTGGAGGGACTAACATCAGGCTGCTCAACTCCATCTGCCCCGGTACTCCTTACAGCAGCGGCGGTACTCCCATTACTGCAACCCACAGGTGGTGTCATAAACTTCTCCCCTGTAAATATCCCCTTTTACTAATCAAAGTGTCCGCCAAGCTGGGTCTGGACCCCCCTTCGAGCCACGATCCCGGATCCGAGCAGCCCGACTAACACCGGGGCGGTACACATACAGCTCAGGTGGAGGGGGGACTCATACAGATCAAGGGGAGGGGGGTGGAACATACAGCTCAGGTGGAGGGGGGTCATACGCTGTGCTCAATGTGCTGGCTGGAGCTCTGGCTGGAGCTGCGGCTCCACTTCATCTGTGGGGCTTGAGCACACCGCGCGCCGGAGCGCCCACAGATGAACGTCAATGCAGGAGTAGCACGGAGCATTCAGCAGTAAATGCTGTGTGCCAGTGTGGATTTTAGGGCTGGCCAACCACACTATGCAGGATAGTGCGGCTGCCAGCCCAAGCACGGCAATCCTCGGAACTCAGCCCGGGGCCTGCAGGACTGAAGGTGGCTAGTGGGCCTCTCCAGCTGTCCAGGGTCCCCAGCATTTGCCCCTGTGTGTTGGGTGCTGACACCGACCCTGATTAGAGCAGTAAATGGAGATTTAGATGAAAATTTATTCATTCTTCGGACCACCTCTTTAATAAAGGGAACCAATCACCAGGATTTTCGAATATAAGCTAAAGCCCTTGCTATACTGGCACTATCAGGCTGATTCTCCACATACCTTAAGTGGTCAGCTCAGATGTTTAGGTTTTGAAATCCAAGAAAGTAAAGTTTATAAAAATAGCTGCTTGATGAGAGACAGCAGCAAAGGAGCAGATAATATATTCATACTTATCCCTTCCCCCTGTTAGAATTAGCATAAGTATTATATTAACGATTCACTTTGTCTCTTGCAGGACCTGTGGTGAGATCAAACCCATGTGACCAGAAGGGGTGGGGCCTCAGCCAACAAAGCTGGATACCAGGTCACATGGGTATGAGAGGTGAATCATTTGTATATTACTTATGCTAATTCTAACAGGGGGAGGGGATAACTCTGAATATATTATCTGCTCCTTTGCTGCTGTCACTCATCAAGCAGCTAATTTTATAAACTTTTTTGGATTTCAAAACCTATATATCTGAGCTGACCACTAAAGGTATGTAGAGTGCCAATATAGCACTGATAGTGCCAATATAGCACTGGCTTTAGCTTATATCCAAAAATCCTGGTAATTGGTTCCCTTTAACTTTTCAGTCAGCGCAATACTTTATTAGCAAAGCCATGTATCACGTAACCTTACAAGTTATGGATTGTTACATGTGTACAGGATCAGAACTAATAGCAGCACAAGAATATAGCACCAGAACCACCAGCAGTACCAAAATACATTAGTAGAACTTCTATCCGTCCAGAAACACAGCATCACCACCCTCATCAGTACAGGAAAACATCACCAGAACCACCAGTAAAATGGGGAAACATGACCAAAATCACCATCAGTACATGAATATATTACCAGGACCACTAACAGTACATGGCACATCAATTGTAATGTCAGGTCAAACCTATCTATATTCGTATCGAATGTACCTGCAACTCCAAGTATGTATTTAACAATGGTAAGGAGATACTGGAAGATGTTATCAGTCATCATCAGACAACCATAGAGGAACCACAGTACTGATATTAATTAGTCAGTATCACAAATATACATTTACATCCAGGAAACCTATAGATGGCATTGTCTCTGATCAGAGTCATTCTCTTTCTTTTCTTCATACTGTCCAGATGACATGATGATTTTTTGCATTCACGGCTCATCTCTGCAAAGTTTCATATTCTACGGTCTTTTGCAGCACATCCAATCATTATGCCCTTAAAAATAGCAGCGTGATTATGTTGCTCCTGAATAAAAATTTCAACACTACGCTGTGCTTCTTAATAAATAACTACCACTGACTGTGTTCCCTGCACAAAATATGACCCACTCACTCTCCCTCTTATGGTACATGCGCTCCACACTGCCATCTCCTTTCCATACTGGGCTCCCTCTTTACACTGTCCTCTCACACTGTGTCCCCTCTATACTGTCCAGTCATTATACTGTGCCCCCTCATCACACTCCCCATTCCTCAGCATACTGTCCTTTCCAAGCTGTGCCCTTACACTGTCCCCTCCATGCTAGCCCCTCTCCATACCACCCTCCACACCTCCCAGCTTTTAGTCTGTGTATTTTCTCTCCCCATACTGTCTCTTCACATTATTTATTTCCTCCTTCACTCTCCAAACTGTCTCCTCACATGTCCCCCGCTCCCCATGCTGTTTTCGCATCCTTTCCAACTCCCTTTATCCCCATGCTGTGTAAACACCAATCCCCACTCACTTACTGTGTTCGTAAACTAATCCCCATCATACTGTTTTCTCATTCATCCCTACTCACAGCTCGTACTGTGTCTGCACCCATGCCCCCTCATAATGTTTCCTCTTGTTTGTATCCTTTGCTCCTCATATTATGTCATCAATTTGCACCACATACTGTGTCTGCATCCATCACAATCACATCACTCCCATACTGTGTCTGAATATATTACCCCCACTCACCCCCCAATCTGCAGCTATCCCCCTTTCACCACCCAAACTGCTTTCTCAGACATCCACCACTTGTTCCCCATACTGTGTCCGCATTCATCCACCTCCTTGCTCTCCATAGTGTGTCTGCACCCATTCACTCAATTGCGCCCCATGTTGTGTCCTCAAATTTCTCCCTTCTCGCTCTCCATACTGTGTCCTCAAATTTCTCCTCCCCACCCATCCTCCCTCCCAGTTCTGTATCCACATTAATCCCCTTCATTAGCCGGCGATTGATGTTAGCAGTGTGATCAGATGACCTGATCACGTTGCTGACATTGCTCTGACCCGGAAGTTCTGGCAATTAGGGCATCAATTGAACTGGCATCTGCAAGACACGAGTACAATTCATTGCAGGGAGGTGGCACACTGCACCTTCTCTGACCTGGCTGTTAGCTTAATAGCTGGCTCAGAGAACTACCGAATCCTAGTCCAGGGTGCAGTCGAGTGCAGTGGTTTAATCCAAAATTCAGGTCAATATTGGATGAGTCTCTGTACTTTTGGCCAGGCCACTGTGTCAAATGAATAAAATTGGACTTGTGAACTACGCCATAGATATCATTCATTTGACTTCTATTCATGAAAAACAGAGATTGAAATCGTACATGAAAGACTGATGTGAAGGGATGCTTCTGTAAAATATACTGGTTTGTAGCTGCACATTTTTGTCATTCTATGGTTAAGAATATCCTATGCATGCACTCTGACCTTATGACCTTATTCACACGACTGTATACAGATCGTATTTTATGACCCTTTTTACAGAGGGTCTCCTTACCTGAAATAACAGTGTCTTATGAGACTTTTACTTTAGGCCAGGAGACTCACAGTCAGGCTGAGAATAAAACGGACCCTAAAATAAACGTGTTATTTAGTCATGTGAATAAGGTCGAATTTAGACATATGTGAAAAACACAGTCTGGGTACAGACTGAGAGACAAGGACTGGCCTTAGGTTTCCTGAACCGAGTTTAAGGGTACGCTCACACTGGTGTATAATATGGGGGAGTGCAATGTTAGAAAATCTTGCATTGCACTCTGCCCAGTTAATAATAAGGCAAGCAAATCTGCAAATTTTTTCTCATGCCAAAAAAATTACAGCGTGCTGCCTTTAGCAGTGTATATCGGATCACATGCACCTGTAGTGCCCCTGCGGTCATGCTACTAAGATCTGCAACCTGGTTCCTGGAGTCCTAGCTCTGGCTAAACCCAAACACACCTAAAACATTCACACAACACCACCCTGGACCACAAGAGGTCAGTATCAGAGGGTTGGCTGTCCTATGGTGTAAAGCCTGCCCAGGAAGTGGAGGTTGCCTAGGAGGTGTAAATCCAACCCTCCTGTAGTAAGGTCCCTAGAGGGAAGGGGGTGAGTTGGTGGGTGGAAGTGAGGAGTCCTTACGGAGTGAGGAGAAGGTGGGAGGAGGACACCCGGCTTGGTGTCCGGTCTGAGTGCGAGGCCTGAGGATCGATCACACGATACTCAAGGAAGAAGAAGCTGGCTGCGGGGTATGCAAAGGACTCTGACAGAGCTCTGCAAGAAAAGTGCATGGAGGGGGCCATAGCCAGGCTACACGGACAGAGCCGGGAAAAGGGAACCAGGAATCGGTCCCCAGCTTTAGGGGAGTATAACCTGTGAGTAAATCATCAGTAAAGACTCTCTGTTCCACTCGGACTTTGCCTGTTTGCATTTTCTTCAACCTGCACCTCATCAAGCACCTAGAGGACACTGGGGTTTACCCAACCTGTGGAGGGGGTTAACACACTCGCTGCTGATTCCATCAGCCCCAGTCTCTCACAAGCAGCAATGGCGGTACCCCTTCCCTTGCCGCACTACCGCAGGTGGCGTCACGAACATTAACTTTATTATCCCTAGTAAATAGCCCCTGCCATTTCATTAAGCGTCTACCGTTACCCGGGTTCGGGGACCCTCGAGCCACAGTAATCCCGGATCCGAGCAGTTCGGCTGCCCCGGGCGCGACACACCGATACAAGTCTATGAGTGCATGTTAAACATCGTACTGCACTGATGCCATCTGAGTGCCATTTGATATACGTAGCTACATAGGTTGAAAAAAGACCTAGGCCCATCTAGTTCAACCTTCCTCCACCAATTATACTGTAAAAGTGCAGATCTGCATGGTTTCAAACTTACTCGAGTGCCGGGCCCGGAATTTCGGGTGTTGATCTGGATCCGGCAACTCAGGAAATAAAAAAAAATAAAGTAAAAATCAACAAAATAAGAATGAAGCAAGTGCTGCATACTTACTGAGGCTCCAGAGCAGCTGTAACTGCTCCCACAACCGCCTATTCACTTCCAGGGCCATTCATTAGCTTCATTGCATGTGCACTGCTTTCCCCGCCCACCGACCGTCCTGGCATCTGTGATTGGTTGCAGTCAGACGTGCCACAAGCTTGTGTGACAGTGTCTGCCTGCAATCAATCACAGGCGCTGTCTGCAGGTCTATATCGTACAGTAAAAATAAATAAATAAAATATATGGTGGAGGCTTCTTCCATACTATCATATCCAGCACAGATAAAGCATACAGATACAGGATGCAGCCCCCAGCCGTGCGCTTATCTTGGCTGTGTATCAAATTAGGAGGAACCATATGCGATTTTTTTTTATTATAATTATTTTTGATACCCAGCCAAGATAATCCCCAACAGCTGGGGGCTGGTATTCTCAGGCTGGGGAGACCTATGCTTAGTGGGCCACCCCTAGGAAAAAAATAGCAACCTGCAGCTGAACAGAATTGTTACATCCATTAGATGCCACAGTACAGGAACTTTACCCAGTTCTTCCCGATTGATATGGTCGGAGTAATAAGGGATTAATAACAGCCCACAGCTGCTCCTAAGCACTAGGTTAGTAAAGGGGAGGGTGTATGAGACCCCCCCATTACTAATCTGTAAGTGAAAACAAACACCAAAAAAATTCAATTATTTGACATAAAATATAAAAAAACCCTTTCACCACTTTATTGACCCCAAAACACCGCTGCGGGTCCGACGTAATCCACATGAGGTCCCACGACTAATCCAACTTTGCTACATATCTGAAGTTGCAGAGCGCGATCATGTAACATGACCACATGCTGTAACTTCAGGCAGAGACTGAGCTGTCTGCACCAGATTTCAGCACTAAATTTATATCTGGCAGAAAAAAAAAGGTTTTTTTGCATTTTTGGGCCAAGAGATGCAAATTTAGTTATAACATTTTTACACTATATTCATGCACCCAATATACACCTTCTGGCAAAAAAACGCATCAAAACCACATGCAGTATGATGTGGTAGTGATGCGATTTTTTTTTTTTGCCAGGAGGAGTAGAATGAGTGCAGGAATATGGTGTAAACATTTCAGCACCAAATCTGCATCTCTTGGCAAGAAGAAATGCGGTTTTCTGCCAGGAGGCAAGTGAGTTCACTGAGTTTAATGAGGTCAGCTGAGGTCCTCTGAGGTTGCGTTACCTGCAGTCACAGGTGGAGGACTCCAGCTAATTCATTCATGCTTGAAGCTCACAGTTGTCAGTCATCTTCCGTGATTGCTCACTGTCAGTTCAGATGTAGCAGATCTGGAATCATCTTGGGACCTCAAGTGGATTACGTCGAACCTGCAGGGGTGTTTTTGAGTTAATAAAGTGGTGAAAGAGGGTGTTTTTTGTATTGTATTTCAAATAAAAGATTTTTTTTGGTGTTTTTGTTTATTTACTTACAGATTAGTAATGGGGGGTCTCATAGACCCTCCCAATTTCTAATCTAGAGCTTATTGGTAGCTGTGGCTAACCTCTTATACAGTTAGGTCCAGAAATATTTGGACAGTGACACAAGTTTTGTTATTTTAGCTGTTTACAAAAACATGTTCAGAAATACAATTATATATATAATATGGGCTGAAAGTGCACACTCCCAGCTGCAATATGAGAGTTTTCACATCCAAATCGGAGAAAGGGTTTAGGAATCATAGCTCTGTAATGCATAGCCTCCTCTTTTTCAAGGGACCAAAAGTAATTGGACAAGGGACTCTAAGGGCTGCAATTAACTCTGAAGGCATCTCCCTCGTTAACCTGTAATCAATGAAGTAGTTAAAAGGTCTGGGGTTGATTACAGGTGTGTGGTTTTGCATTTGGAAGCTGTTGCTGTGACCAGACAACATGCGGTCTAAGGAACTCTCAATTGAGGTGAAGCAGAACATCCTGAGGCTGAAAAAAAAGAAAAAAATCCATCAGAGAGATAGCAGTCATGCTTGGAGTAGCAAAATCAACAGTCGGGTACATTCTGAGAAAAAAGGAATTGACTGGTGAGCTTGGGAACTCAAAAAGGCCTGGGCGTCCACGGATGACAACAGTGGTGGATGATCGCCGCATACTTTCTTTGGTGAAGAAGAACCCGTTCACAACATCAACTGAAGTCCAGAACACGCTCAGTGAAGTAGGTGTATCTGTCTCTAAGTCAACAGTAAAGAGAAGACTCCATGAAAGTAAATACAAAGGGTTCACATCTAGATGCAAACCATTCATCAATTCCAAAAATAGACAGGCCAGAGTTAAATTTGCTGAAAAACACCTCATGAAGCCAGCTCAGTTCTAGAAAAGTATTCTATGGACAGATGAGACCAAGATCAACCTGTACCAGAATGATGGGAAGAAAAAAGTTTGGAGAAGAAAGGGAACGGCACATGATCCAAGGCACACCACATCCTCTGTAAAACATGGTGGAGGCAACGTGATGGCATGGGCATGCATGGCTTTCAATGGCACTGGGTCACTTGTGTTTATTGATGACATAACAGCAGACAAGAGTAGCCGGATGAATTCTGAAGTGTACCGGGATATACTTTCAGCCCAGATTCAGCTAAATGCCGCAAAGTTGATCGGACGGCGCTTCATAGTACAGATGGACAATGACCCCAAGCATACAGCCAAAGCTACCCAGGAGTTCATGAGTGCAAAAAAGTGGAACATTCTGCAATGGCCAAGTCAATCACCAGATCTTAACCCAATTGAGCATGCATTTCACTTGCTCAAATCCAGACTTAAGACGGAAAGACCCACAAACAAGCAAGACCTGAAGGCTGCGGCTGTAAAGGCCTGGCAAAGCATTAAGAAGGAGGAAACCCAGCGTTTGGTGATGTCCATGGGTTCCAGACTTAAGGCAGTGATTGCCTCCAAAGGATTCGCAACAAAATATTGAAAATAAAAATTTTTTTTTTGGGTTTGGTTTATTTGTCCAATTACTTTTGACCTCCTAAAATGTGGAGTGTTTGTAAAGAAATGTGTACAATTCCTACAATTTCTATCAGATATTTTTGTTCAAGCCTTCAAATTAAACGTTACAATCTGCACTTGAATTCTGTTGTAGAGGTTTCATTTCAAATCCAATGTGGTGGCATGCAGAGCCCAACTCGCGAAAATTGTGTCACTGTCCAAATATTTCTGGACCTAACTGTATTACCCCAATTGCCACCCCACCAGGGCAATCAGGAAGAGCTGGTTAAAGTGCTGGAATTATCGCACCTAATAGATATGACAATTCGGGGCAGTTGCATGCTGCTATTTTTAGGCTCGGGGTGACCCAATAAGCATTAGTTTCCCCAGCCTGAAAATACCAGCCCCCAACTGTGAGGCTTTGTCTTGGCTGGGCAATAAAAATTGGAGGAACTGAACATTGTTTTTTTTTAATTATTTATTTAAATAATTTAAAAGAAAAAAAAGTCGCATGCAGTTTCTCTTATTTTGATACACAGCCAAGAAAAGTGCATGGCTGGGGGCTGTAGCCTGTAGCTGTGGGCTTTATCTGTGCTGGGTATCATAATATGAGGGGACCCTACACCAATTTTTTTTATCTATTTATCTTTACTGTACGATAGACTTGCAGACCGGGTCTGTGATTGGAAGCGTCAGACACAATGTCACTCAGGGTGGGGGTGCGTCTAACTGCAACCAATTACAGATGCCGGTGGGTGGGGAAAGCAGTACATATGCAATGAAGGCTAATACGCGGCCCCGGAAGTGAATGAGCGGCTTGGAAGCAGTTACAGCGACAGAGCCGCGGTAAGTACAGCATGCCTGCTGCTATCCCTCTATCCCTTCTACCACCATTTTTAATCAACTGATTCTGGTTTCCATAGACTTATATGGAGACTGGCATCTGGCCAATTGGATGTTAAAAACCAGATAACAAGGACCCGCCGGTCCCAGTTATCTGCGAGTCCACTCATCACTATTTATAATCAACAATGTTGTGTGTACTGAGGAAATCATCCAGCCCTTTTTTAAAAGCTGTTATAGTGTCTGCCATTACTACCTCTTGTGGTAGGGCATTCCACAGTCTGACTGCTCTAACTGTAAAGAACCCTTTTCTATTTAGCTGCCGGAATCACTTTTCTTCCACTCGCAGTGTATGCCCCCTGGTCCTTAGTATTGTGTTTGGAAGGAATAAATCATGTGCCAGTCCTTTATATTGACCACAATTTATACATATAAATGAGATCTCCTCTGAGATATACTCCTCTGATTTACGCAGAGACAGGCAATGGAAAAGCTAGAGAGATTAATCTCTCCTTATTCTCCTCACCCATGGTCCGATTTTCACAGGCGAAAGAATCAGAGCACAGTAAAAGATACTTGCCTCAGCTCACAGTAGAGTACGAGTTGAGTGCCATTAGCATATTGCATCCTATTCTCTCACATTGGATGCTATAAGCTAATCTGACACTGGCCTAACAGTATTATTTATCCCTACGAGACTGTCAAGTTTTAGTCATGACTCATGAGACCTCCATTGTGGTCCTTATTTGGACCGTGTTTCTTAGATCTGCAATACGCAGCGTAAATGCATGCAATTATGCAACGTGCGCACGAGCCCGTGCGTCCTGCGACCTCAGCACAATCTATAAAGACTGTGCATGATACGTGCTCACAATGTTTTTATGAACGCAGCGATTTGGGTATTAAAATTTTAACCCAAATCTGTGCATTCATAATAGTAGCATGTCAATTATTTCTGCGTTCTGGATGCAGCTCCCACTCTGTCTATGGTGGGGGCAGCAGCCAGAGTGCAGGAAATTGGCTTTTTTAACAAAAAAACTGCATTTATTATGCAGCGTTTCTGCAGCAATTTGACATGCACATGTGCTGTCAAATCGCTGCAGAAATTTCAGCACTTACGTGTACATGAGCCCTTACAGTTCCATCAGATAGATCTCTGATGGATCTCTGTATCCATCAGTGGTTAAAGATACATTGTAACACCTAAGTGACATACAGTGAAGGAAATAATTATTTGATTCCTTCTGATTTTGTAAGTTTTCCCACTGACAAAGACATGAACAGTCTAGAATTTTAAGGGTAGGTTAATTTTAACAGTGAGAGATAGAATATCCAAAATAAAATCCAGAAAATAACATTGTACAAATTATATGAATTTATTTGCATTTTGCAGAGAGAAATATGTATTTGATCCCCTACCAACCATTAAAAGCTGTCTTAAATTGTCACCTGTACAAAAGACTCCTGTCCACAGACTCAATTAATCAGTCAGACTCTAACCTCTACAACATGGGCAAGACCAAAGACCTTTCTAAGGATGTCAGGACAAGATCATAGACCTGCACAAGACTTGAATGGGCTACAAACCCATAAGTAAGATGCTGGGTGAGACGGAGACAACTGTTGGTGCAATCGTTAGAAAATGGAAGAAATAGAAAGTGAGTGTCAATCAACATCGATCTGGGGCATCATGCAAAATATCACCTCGTGGGATATCCAGGATCATGAGGAAGGTGAGAGATCAACCTAAAACTACACAGGGGGAACTTGTTAATGATCTCAAGGCAGCTGGGACCACTGTAACCAAGAAAACCATTCCTGACACAATACACCATAATGGCTTAAAATCCTGCAACGCCCACAAAGTCACACTGCTAAAGAAGGCACATGTTCTGGCCCGTCTAAAGATGCCAATGAACACCTGGATGATTCTGAGAGTGACTGGGAGAAGGTGCTGTGGTCAGATGAGACAAAAATTCAGCTCTTTGGCTTTAGCTCAACTTGCCATGTTTGGAGGAAGAGAAATGCTGCCTATGACCCAAAGAACACCATCCCCACTGTCAAACATGGAAGTAGAAACAATATGTTTTGTGGGTGTTTCTCTGCTAAGGGCACAGGACTAGAGATGAGCGAACCGATCCCGGTTCGGCTCGAGGTCGGTTCGCCGAACGGAGGTCCCGTTCGAGTTCGGCTCGTCGAACGTTCGACGAACCGAACTCGAACTGCATAGGAAACAATGGCAGGCAATCACAAACACATAAAAACACCTAGAAAACACCCTCAAAGGTGTCCAAAAGGTGACAAACAACTCACAACACAAACACATGGGAAAGTGACAAGGACATATACTCATGCGAAAACAAAACAGCTGGACAAGGAAAAAGAGGAGGACACACAGATATATGAGTATATGCAAGGAAACATCGATTCCATTATTGTGCAACTTGAGCCCTGCTCATTTTAGGCTTCCAATCTTGATAAATTGCCTGAGCTCGCCACGTACGCCTTGGGGATCGTGTCGTGTCCTGCAGCCAGCGTTCTCTCGGAACCTGTCTTCAGTGCTGCTGGGGGTCTGCTGGCAGATAAGCACACGTGTCTGTCCACTGACAATGTGGACATGGCACTCAGAGGACTTTTCTTCCCCTGGGTCAGCCAGGGGACGGGAAAGGCCCGCGTATTTTTGAGAGTGCTTCATGCAAAGCATCTTTTTCATCTTGAAAATTGGGTCAACTGATGCCAGTCAAGTGGGGTGTGTGTGGCCCAGTTAGTGGAAACGAGGGAGACTGTGGTTGGAGTCCCCTCGCTGTGTTTCTAAAAGAACCAAGATGAACAAGTCATGGCTCTCAGAGGACTTTTCTTCCCCTGGGTCAGCCAGGGGACGGGAAAGGCACGCGTATTTTTGAGAGTGCTTCATGCAAAGCATCTTTTTCATTTTGAAAAGGGGGGTCAACTGATGCTAGTCAAGTGGGGTGTGTATGGCCCAATTAGTGGCAACGAGGGAGACTGTGGTTGGAGTCCCCTCGCTGTGTTTCTAAAAGAACCAAAATGAACAAATCATGGCTCTCAGAGGACTTGTCTTCCCCTGGGTCAGCCAGGGGACGGGAAAGGCACGCGTATTTTTGAGAGTGCTTCATGCAAAGCATCTTTTTCATCTTGAAAATTGGGTCAACTGATGCCAGTCAAGTGGGGTGTGTGTGGCCCAATTAGTGGCAATGAGGGAGACTGTGGTTAGAGTCCCCTCGCTGTGTTTCTAAAAGAACCAAGATGAACAAGTCACGGCTCTCAGAGGACTTTTCTTCCCCTGGGTCATCCAGGGGAGGCGAAAGGCACGCGTATTTTTGATAGTGCTTCATGCAAAGCATCTTTGTAAGCTTGAAAATGGGGGTCAACTGATGCCAGTCAAGTGGGGTGTGGCTGGCCCAGTTAGTGGAAATGAGGGAGACTGTGGTTGGAGTCCCCTCGCTGTGTTTCTAAAAGAACCAAGATGAACAAGTCATGGCTCTCAGAGGACTTTTCTTCCCCTGAGTCAGCCAGGGGACGGGAAAGGCACGCGTATTTTTGAGAGTGCTTCATGCAAAGCATCTTTTTCATCTTGAAAATTGGGTCAACTGATGCCAGTCAAGTGGGGTGTGTGTGGCCCAGTTAGTGGAAACGAGGGAGACTGTGGTTGGAGTCCCCTCGCTGTGTTTCTAAAAGAACCAAGATGAACAAGTCATGGCTCTCAGAGGACTTTTCTTCCCCTGGGTCAGCCAGGGGATGGGAAAGGCACGCGTATTTTTGAGAGTGCTTCATGCAAAGCATCTTTTTCATCTTGAAAATTGGGTCAACTGATGCCAGTCAAGTGGGGTGTGTGTGGCCCAATTAGTGGCAATGAGGGAGACTGTGGTTAGAGTCCCCTTGCTGTGTTTCTAAAAGAACCAAGATGAACAAGTCATGGCTCTCAGAGGACTTTTCTTCCCCTGGGTCATCCAGGGGAGGCAAAAGGCACGCGTATTTTTTATAGTGCTTCATGCAAAGCATCTTTGTAAGCTTTAAAATGGGGGTCAACTGATGCCAGTCAAGTGGGGTGTGTGTGGCCCAGTTAGTGGAAACGAGGGAGACTGTGGTTGGAGTCCCCTCGCTGTGTTTCTAAAAGAACCAAGATGAACAAGTCATGGCTCTCAGAGGACTTTTCTTCCCCTGGGTCATCCAGGGGAGGCGAAAGGCACGCGTATTTTTGATAGTGCTTCATGCAAAGCATGTTTGTAAGCTTGAAAATGGGGGTCAACTGATGCCAGTCAAGTGGGGTGTGTGTGGCCCAGTTAGTGGAAACGAGGGAGACTGTGGTTGGAGTCCCCTCGCTGTGTTTCTAAAAGAACCAAGATGAACAAGTCATGGCTCTCAGAGGACTTTTCTTCCCCTGGGTCATCCAGGGGAGGCGAAAGGCACGCGTATTTTTGATAGTGCTTCATGCAAAGCATCTGTGTAAGCTTGAAAATGGGGGTCAACTGATGTCAGTCAAGTGGGGTGTGTGTGGCCCAGTTAGTGGAAACGAGGGAGACTGTGGTTGGAGTCCCCTCGCTGTGTTTCTAAAAGAACCAAGATGAACAAGTCATGGCTCTCAGAGGACTTTTCTTCCCCTGGGTCAGCCAGGGGATGGGAAAGGCACGCGTATTTTTGAGAGTGCTTCATGCAAAGCATCTTTTTCATCTTGAAAATTGGGTCAACTGATGCCAGTCAAGTGGGGTGTGTGTGGCCCAATTAGTGGCAATGAGGGAGACTGTGGTTAGAGTCCCCTTGCTGTGTTTCTAAAAGAACCAAGATGAACAAGTCACGGCTCTCAGAGGACTTTTCTTCCCCTGGGTCATCCAGGGGAGGCGAAAGGCACGCGTATTTTTGATAGTGCTTCATGCAAAGCATCTTTGTAAGCTTGAATATGGGGGTCAACTGATGTCAGTCAAGTGGGGTGTGTGTGGCCCAGTTAGTAGAAATGAGGGAGACTGTGGTTGGAGTCTCCTCGCTGTGTTTCTAAAAGAACCAAGATGAACAAGTCATGGCTCTCAGAGGACTTTTCTTCCCCTGGGTCATCCAGGGGAGGCGAAAGGCACGTGTATTTTTGATAGTGCTTCATGCAAAGCATCTTTGTAAGCTTGAAAATGGGGGTCAACTGATGCCAGTCAAGTGGGGTGTGTGTGGCCCAGTTAGTGGAAACGAGGGAGACTGTGGTTGGAGTCCCCTCGCTGTGTTTCTAAAAGAACCAAGATGAACAAGTCATGGCTCTCAGAGGACTTTTCTTCCCCTGGGTCAGCCAGGGGACGGGAAAGGCACGCGTATTTTTGAGAGTGCTTCATGCAAAGCATCTTTTTCATTTTGAAAAGGGGGGTCAACTGATGCTAGTCAAGTGGGGTGTGTGTGGCCCAATTAGTGGCAACGAGGGAGACTGTGGTTGGAGTCCCCTCGCTGTGTTTCTAAAAGAACCAAAATGAACAAGTCATGGCTCTCAGAGGACTTTTCTTCCCCTGAGTCAGCCAGGGGAGGCGAAAAGCACGCGTATTTTTGATAGTGCTTCATGCAAAGCATCTTTGTAAGCTTGAAAATGGGGGTCAACTGATGTCAGTCAAGTGGGGTGTGTGTGGCCCAGTTAGTGGCAATGAGGGAGACTGTGGTTAGAGTCCCCTTGCTGTGTTTCTAAAAGAACCAAGATGAACAAGTCACGGCTCTCAGAGGACTTTTCTTCCCCTGGGTCATCCAGGGGAGGCGAAAGGCACGCGTATTTTTGATAGTGCTTCATGCAAAGCATCTTTGTAAGCTTGAAAATGGGGGTCAACTGATGTCAGTCAAGTGGGGTGTGTGTGGCCCAGTTAGTAGAAATGAGGGAGACTGTGGTTGGAGTCTCCTCGCTGTGTTTCTAAAAGAACCAAGATGAACAAGTCATGGCTCTCAGAGGACTTTTCTTCCCCTGGGTCATCCAGGGGAGGCGAAAGGCACGCGTATTTTTGATAGTGCTTCATGCAAAGCATCTTTGTAAGCTTGAAAATGGGGGTCAACTGATGCCAGTCAAGTGGGGTGTGTGTGGCCCAGTTAGTGGAAACGAGGGAGACTGTGGTTGGAGTCCCCTCGCTGTGTTTCTAAAAGAACCAAGATGAACAAGTCACGGCTCTCAGAGGACTTTTCTTCCCCTGGGTCATCCAGGGGAGGCGAAAGGCACGCGTATTTTTGATAGTGCTTCATGCAAAGCATCTTTGTAAGCTTGAAAATGGGGGTCAACTGATGCCAGTCAAGTGGGGTGTGGCTGGCCCAGTTAGTGGAAATGAGGGAGACTGTGGTTGGAGTCCCCTCGCTGTGTTTCTAAAAGAACCAAGATGAACAAGTCATGGCTCTCAGAGGACTTTTCTTCCCCTGAGTCAGCCAGGGGACGGGAAAGGCACGCGTATTTTTGAGAGTGCTTCATGCAAAGCATCTTTTTCATCTTGAAAATTGGGTCAACTGATGCCAGTCAAGTGGGGTGTGTGTGGCCCAGTTAGTGGAAACGAGGGAGACTGTGGTTGGAGTCCCCTCGCTGTGTTTCTAAAAGAACCAAGATGAACAAGTCATGGCTCTCAGAGGACTTTTCTTCCCCTGGGTCAGCCAGGGGATGGGAAAGGCACGCGTATTTTTGAGAGTGCTTCATGCAAAGCATCTTTTTCATCTTGAAAATTGGGTCAACTGATGCCAGTCAAGTGGGGTGTGTGTGGCCCAATTAGTGGCAATGAGGGAGACTGTGGTTAGAGTCCCCTTGCTGTGTTTCTAAAAGAACCAAGATGAACAAGTCATGGCTCTCAGAGGACTTTTCTTCCCCTGGGTCATCCAGGGGAGGCAAAAGGCACGCGTATTTTTTATAGTGCTTCATGCAAAGCATCTTTGTAAGCTTTAAAATGGGGGTCAACTGATGCCAGTCAAGTGGGGTGTGTGTGGCCCAGTTAGTGGAAACGAGGGAGACTGTGGTTGGAGTCCCCTCGCTGTGTTTCTAAAAGAACCAAGATGAACAAGTCATGGCTCTCAGAGGACTTTTCTTCCCCTGGGTCATCCAGGGGAGGCGAAAGGCACGCGTATTTTTGATAGTGCTTCATGCAAAGCATGTTTGTAAGCTTGAAAATGGGGGTCAACTGATGCCAGTCAAGTGGGGTGTGTGTGGCCCAGTTAGTGGAAACGAGGGAGACTGTGGTTGGAGTCCCCTCGCTGTGTTTCTAAAAGAACCAAGATGAACAAGTCATGGCTCTCAGAGGACTTTTCTTCCCCTGGGTCATCCAGGGGAGGCGAAAGGCACGCGTATTTTTGATAGTGCTTCATGCAAAGCATCTGTGTAAGCTTGAAAATGGGGGTCAACTGATGTCAGTCAAGTGGGGTGTGTGTGGCCCAGTTAGTGGAAACGAGGGAGACTGTGGTTGGAGTCCCCTCGCTGTGTTTCTAAAAGAACCAAGATGAACAAGTCATGGCTCTCAGAGGACTTTTCTTCCCCTGGGTCAGCCAGGGGATGGGAAAGGCACGCGTATTTTTGAGAGTGCTTCATGCAAAGCATCTTTTTCATCTTGAAAATTGGGTCAACTGATGCCAGTCAAGTGGGGTGTGTGTGGCCCAATTAGTGGCAATGAGGGAGACTGTGGTTAGAGTCCCCTTGCTGTGTTTCTAAAAGAACCAAGATGAACAAGTCACGGCTCTCAGAGGACTTTTCTTCCCCTGGGTCATCCAGGGGAGGCGAAAGGCACGCGTATTTTTGATAGTGCTTCATGCAAAGCATCTTTGTAAGCTTGAAAATGGGGGTCAACTGATGTCAGTCAAGTGGGGTGTGTGTGGCCCAGTTAGTAGAAATGAGGGAGACTGTGGTTGGAGTCTCCTCGCTGTGTTTCTAAAAGAACCAAGATGAACAAGTCATGGCTCTCAGAGGACTTTTCTTCCCCTGGGTCATCCAGGGGAGGCGAAAGGCACGCGTATTTTTGATAGTGCTTCATGCAAAGCATCTTTGTAAGCTTGAAAATGGGGGTCAACTGATGCCAGTCAAGTGGGGTGTGTGTGGCCCAGTTAGTGGAAACGAGGGAGACTGTGGTTGGAGTCCCCTCGCTGTGTTTCTAAAAGAACCAAGATGAACAAGTCATGGCTCTCAGAGGACTTTTCTTCCCCTGGGTCAGCCAGGGGACGGGAAAGGCACGCGTATTTTTGAGAGTGCTTCATGCAAAGCATCTTTTTCATTTTGAAAAGGGGGGTCAACTGATGCTAGTCAAGTGGGGTGTGTGTGGCCCAATTAGTGGCAACGAGGGAGACTGTGGTTGGAGTCCCCTCGCTGTGTTTCTAAAAGAACCAAAATGAACAAATCATGGCTCTCAGAGGACTTGTCTTCCCCTGGGTCAGCCAGGGGACGGGAAAGGCACGCGTATTTTTGAGAGTGCTTCATGCAAAGCATCTTTTTCATCTTGAAAATTGGGTCAACTGATGCCAGTCAAGTGAGGTGTGTGTGGCCCAATTAGTGGCAACGAGGGAGACTGTGGTTAGAGTCCCCTCGCTGTGTTTCTAAAAGAACCAAGATGAACAAGTCACGGCTCTCAGAGGACTTTTCTTCCCCTGGGTCATCCAGGGGAGGCGAAAGGCACGCGTATTTTTGATAGTGCTTCATGCAAAGCATCTTTGTAAGCTTGAAAATGGGGGTCAACTGATGCCAGTCAAGTGGGGTGTGGGTGGCCCAGTTAGTGGAAATGAGGGAGACTGTGGTTGGAGTCCCCTCGCTGTGTTTCTAAAAGAACCAAGATGAACAAGTCATGGCTCTCAGAGGACTTTTCTTCCCCTGAGTCAGCCAGGGGACGGGAAAGGCACGCGTATTTTTGAGAGTGCTTCATGCAAAGCATCTTTTTCATCTTGAAAATTGGGTCAACTGATGCCAGTCAAGTGGGGTGTGTGTGGCCCAGTTAGTGGAAACGAGGGAGACTGTGGTTGGAGTCCCCTCGCTGTGTTTCTAAAAGAACCAAGATGAACAAGTCATGGCTCTCAGAGGACTTTTCTTCCCCTGGGTCAGCCAGGGGACGGGAAAGGCACGCTTATTTTTGAGAGTGCTTCATGCAAAGCATCTTTTTCATTTTGAAAAGGGGGGTCAACTGATGCTAGTCAAGTGGGGTGTGTGTGGCCCAATTAGTGGCAACGAGGGAGACTGTGGTTGGAGTCCCCTTGCTGTGTTTCTAAAAGAACCAAAATTAACAAATCATGGCTCTCAGAGGACTTGTCTTCCCCTGGGCCAGCCAGGGGACGGGAAAGGCACGCGTATTTTTGAGAGTGCTTCATGCAAAGCATCTTTTTCATTTTGAAAAGGGGGGTCAACTGATGCCAGTCAAGTGGGGTGTGTGTGGCCCAATTAGTGGCAACTAGGGAGACTGTGGTTGGAGTCCCCTTACTGTGTTTTACATGGTTTTAGAAGGGCATGACATGGCTTAGAGGTTGACTTTCAGCATCTGGAAACTGTTGGCTACCAAAATGCTGCCTTTCCAACCTTTTTAACCGAGGATTTTTGAGACCTTATGCCCATCGCAGTGCCCCAAGAGCCGATGCCCAGGCGCCACTCCTTCTCCAACAAAGGCGTGCACGCGCTACACCAGCATGTCGCACTAAACATCACTGATTCCTTGAGAAACTCTGTGTGACAGGGTGCATTTCACCACAGATAATTGGCCCAGTAAGCATGGACAGGGGCGTTACATGTCGCTGACTGGGCAATGGGTTACTGTGGGGAGAGATGGAGAAGGGTCTGCTGTACAAGTCTTGCCGTCCCCACGAGTTGTGTCAATCCTTCTTCTGTATGTAGAAGTTAATACACTGCTTCTGCCTCTTCAACCTCGTGTGGGTCCTCCACCTTGGCGCAAAACCTGTGTGGTCAGGCCACCCTTCCTTGTAACTGCACACAAGGAATACCACACACCTCCTTACTATGCTGGCAGCAGAGCTCAATGCCATCAGGCGGTCAAAGGTTTACTTTGAAATGTATGGGAAATGTGAATCACACCGCTGAGAAGTTGTGGACGGTTAGCTCTGGAGACCGAGTTTCATCAATGGTTGTCTCCACTCAACCAGCAGCCAGGGAAGGCCGGGTGCGACAATGATGCAAACATGGGTGCGGCCCTTCGCTGTGACAATGTGACACACGTGCCTTGTGTGGTTCACGTGTTGAACCTGGTTGTCCAGCAATTTTTAAAGCACTATCCGGGCCCACATGGCCTCCTGCAGAGAGCACGGTGTAACGCCTTCCTTGATCCACACACTCAGATGGGCTGTAAATGATAGGCTAGAGGGAAGCCACTCACCAAGCAGGACCCCTAGAACCCTGAAACCCTTTAACCCCTATACAGGGATTAGGAATTACACAGGGCCCAAGGTGATTAATACCTGTGGAAGGCTGCAGTTCCAGAGAATAGTAGTCAGGCAGGGTCAAAACATTAATTGAGGAACAGGAACAGAATGGGACGGCCAGGACTTAATCAGAAAACAAGCAGAGGTGAAATGCGGATCGGCCAACAAGGTACATAAACAGCAAGCAGGAAAAGTAGTCAGGTAACAAGCACACAAAATCATAAAACTGAACTGGGGGTAAAATTAACCAGAGGTTCATAGCTATGTCTGGCAGTGGTCTGCAGACAGGATGGGCATTAAAAAGGGTGTGGTGTCTTCCCATTGGTTGTAGCTGAATGATGGTATTTCATCTGTGAGATACCCACCAGCTACATTCAGCCAGAGATTCTGCATCTGTCAAGATAATGCAGCCCAGTGGGTGAGCATAACCTGCGTCCACCTGCGCCGCTGGCATTGACTCCTCTCCCATCATCAGCACTATGCATGAAAGGAACACGTTGTCACCTGGCGACCGGAGTACAAATTGACGGAGCGGACTCCGTTGGTGACTTAACAGCCGTGTGCGGCAATGATGCAAACCTGGCTGCGGGCCATCGTCAGGGCAATGTGACACACGTGCCTTGTATGGCTCACGTGTTGAACCTAATTCTCCAGCAATTTTTAAAACACCATCCCGGCCTACATGGCCTTGTGCAGCGGGCACGCTCGCTATGTGCTCATTTCCATCGTACGCACACAGCAGCTCAACAACTTTCGTCGCTACAGAAGTCTTTAGGTCTGGTGGTTAAATGCCTGAAATGCGATGTGCCGACACGCAGGAATTTGAATCTGCACATGTTGCAGCGTTTGTGGCAGCACCGCCGAACCCTGCTGCAATACGTTATGACATATAGCCTGTTATAACTTGATCCAGAGGTGGTGCAGATCACGCTGCTGGAGTGGTGTCAGATCAAGGACCTATGAACCCTGCTACACAGTTTACAAATGTCGACGAAGATGTTTAGCACTGGCAATGTCATTCTCATCGTGACAATTCTGGTCATCTACATGATGGAGCACACTGTAATTATTATTCGGAGTCAGGTGTTGGGACAAGAGGAAGGGGAGGAAGTACAGGAGGAGTCATATGCGGAAGGGATAACAAGATCTACGAGGTCCAGATGGTCAGCGGCACCTAGGCGGCAGTCATGGTGAGGGAGAGGGATTAACAAGGGCGCATAGTATCAGCAAAAAGTGTTGAGGAAGGTGCAGGAGCCCATGAAGAAATGGAGGACGAACTGGCGATGGGCATGGAAGACTCAGCAGATGAGTGAGAGCTTGCTCACATTTCGGTTGTGCGAGGTTGTGGGGAGAGGGCAGAGGAAGGAGGCACGATTCTCACCTCTCTGCCACCAACACACCAAGGACTTGGTCCTCCTGGATGCACAAGACACATGAGCGCCTTCTTGCTGCACTACCTACAACATGACCCTCGGATTGTACGAATTCAAAGTAATCCTGAATACTGGGTTGCCACACTGTTAGATCCCCGGTACAAGACAAAATTTGGCAAAATAATTCCTGCCATAGAAATGGACGCACGTATACAGGAGTATCTGCAGAATGTGGTACGCAATCTTAGATCTGCTTTTCCACTAAACACCAGTGCTGCACAGAGTGAATCTCAACGCTTTGTCATGGATAGGAGGAAATGGTCTTTTACTTGTCCACATCTGAGGGACCGAGGGCTGGCTGCTGTGCTGAGATGGCGTTGAGTACGGTGTCCCTGCAGAGTTGCACTTTTGGTCATATACCAAAATGAGTTGAAAAAGGACAGATGCTGGTGGAAAGGGGAACAGGTGTGTTGGAAAGGGGAAAAAAGTTTTGGTCCGTGGATTTGGTGGTTAAGCAACAGTAGCATTTGCTGAAGAAACACCATCTGTTACAGTGGGACTGGCAGATTTGGATAAGGTGGTATATACTATGTTACCGCTATATAACGAAAATTAATAAGAAAAGAAAGAGAAAGGTATATATCCCCATCAGCAGTCAGTGTCCACCGTGCTAACAGTTGGAAAAGGAGAGGTTGGCAACTGGAAGGTTTGGTGGAGGATACAGAGCTGTGTGGCTATGAAACTAATAGTAGCCTGAACCGAGTTAGACGCCATTCGGATCTGGAGACTGGGAGCCCTGTTAGCGTCACAGGGTCCACATGCCCACCCAGCCCAGGAACCACCTGTTAACAACACAGGGGCCATTGAGTACGCTGACCGTGTGCGTAGGGGCCACACCTGTGGACAGCAGGCGCATCAGCAGCAGCAAGCCTGTTAATGCCACTGGGCTGCACAAGCAGGACTGGTAGGACAGGAGCTGGTCTTAACCGTTCTGCGTTACCAACTGTGGTGGTGGCCTGCATCGACACCCTATCCCTGCCTACCTCTGGCCTAAAGCCGCAATGGGTTCAACACATGGAGGTGTGCTCTTTCGGAGCATAATAGAAGACTGCGCACCTCCTTGTTGGCTCCAGCCCCTTTTATAACCTGGGTCCGCCCCAAACCAGGGTGAACCACAATGCACCTCCTGGAGACAAAAGTAGAGTGACACGTCATGAGTGGCATAACTAGCGTCCTATTTGGAACCGCAACTTCAATGATGACCTCATGGCTGCCATGACCCAAACACCTCACCAGTCATCGTCTGACCATCAATAATGCGGTGACAAGTCATAGGGGTGGGCCTCTGCAAGCCATTTGGGAGGACACCTGATGCCCTGTGGTCTATATGGGACCCCCACATCAGGGGCAGGGCCAAAGAGTTCATTACCGGACCTAGTCTCTGATGCAGTAAGTGCCTGAGCATGCTCAGTAGCATGAAATACAGTCTCTGAAAAAAGACTATCAGCTTTAGCATGGTGTCTAGGCACAAAACAGGACTTAGACCCGGCACGGAATGCAAGTACCTGTGCAAAGAGGCTTTTCGCACTTAGTGTGGGAGCATGCGCTGTATCCCGAAATGAAGACTTAGCCTTAGCAATGGCACAGTCAGGCAGAGCATACTCACTAGGCGAAACACTGTAGTTAGGCTGCGGCTGGGGTAAATCGGCACACGCATGCGCACTAGCTGCCTCTCCACACTTAGACGTGGAGGAGAAATTGCTCTTTGGGTGTGAACTTGGAGATGCTGTCTATGAACAGAAGGAAAAGCTAAAGGAAGCCTCACGTTCTATCCCTCCGAATTATCAAATGCAGCAATGAATTCCCTGAGTTTGCTATAACATTAGCGTAGCAAAATGTGCATGAGGGTGTCATGTAGAGGTGCTAGAAATAGCTTGGCACCAGTGGGGCACTAATGGAATACAACAGCCAGTTCTATGATGCCACTAAATGGCAGTATTTTTTGCTATCATTATAGCTTATTAAAAACAGAGCAGGAGGGTGTCCTGCACAGGTGCTAGAAATAGCTTGGCACCAGTGGGGCACTAATGGAATACAACAGCCAGTTCTATGATGCCACTAAATGGCAGTATTTTTTGCTATCATTATAGCTTATTAAAAACAGAGCAGGAGGGTGTCATGCACAGGTGCTAGAAATAGCTGGCACCAGTGGGGCACTAATGGAATACAACAGCGAGTTCTATGATGCCACTAAATGGCAGTATTTTTTGCTCTCATTATAGCTTATTAAAAACAGAGCAGGAGGGTGTCATGCACAGGTGCTAGAAATAGCTGGCACCAGTGGGGCACTAATGGAATACAACAGCGAGTTCTATGATGCCACTAAATGGCAGTATTTTTTGCTATCATTATAGCTTATTAAAAACAGAGCAGGAGGGTGTCATGCAGAGGTGCTGCACATAGATTTGCACCAGTGGGGCACTAATGGAATACAACAGCGAGTTCTATGATGCCACTAAATGGCAGTATTTTTTGCTATCATTATAGCTTATTAAAAACAGAGCATGAGGGTGTCATGCAGAGGTGCTGCACATAGATTTGCACCAGTGGGGCACTAATGGAATACAACAGCGAGTTCTATGATGCCACTAAATGGCAGTATTTTTTGCTATCATTATAGCTTATTAAAAACAGAGCAGGAGGGTGTCCTGCACAGGTGCTAGAAATAGCTTGGCACCAGTGGGGCACTAATGGAATACAACAGCGAGTTCTATGATGCCACTAAATGGCAGTATTTTTTGCTATCATTATAGCTTATTAAAAACAGAGCAGGAGGGTGTCATGCAGAGGTGCTGCACATAGATTTGCACCAGTGGGGCACTAATGGAATACAACAGCGAGTTCTATGATGCCACTAAATGGCAGTATTTTTTGCTATCATTATAGCTTATTAAAAACAGAGCAGGAGGGTGTCATGCAGAGGTGCTGCACATAGATTTGCACCAGTGGGGCACTAATGGAATACAACAGCGAGTTCTATGATGCCACTAAATGGCAGTATTTTTTGCTATCATTATAGCTTATTAAAAACAGAGCGGGAGGGTGTCCTGCACAGGTGCTAGAAATAGCTTGGCACCAGTGGGGCACTAATGGAATACAACAGCGAGTTCTATGATGCCACTAAATGGCAGTATTTTTTGCTATCATTATAGCTTATTAAAAACAGAGCAGGAGGGTGTCATGCAGAGGTGCTGCACATAGATTTGCACCAGTGGGGCACTAATGGAATACAACAGCGAGTTCTATGATGCCACTAAATGGCAGTATTTTTTGCTATCATTATAGCTTATTAAAAACAGAGCAGGAGGGTGTCATGCAGAGGTGCTGCACATAGATTTGCACCAGTGGGGCACTAATGGAATACAACAGCGAGTTCTATGATGCCACTAAATGGCAGTATTTTTTGCTATCATTATAGCTTATTAAAAACAGAGCAGGAGGGTGTCCTGCACAGGTGCTAGAAATAGCTTGGCACCAGTGGGGCACTAATGGAATACAACAGCGAGTTCTATGATGCCACTAAATGGCAGTATTTTTTGCTATCATTATAGCTTATTAAAAACAGAGCAGGAGGGTGTCATGCAGAGGTGCTGCACATAGATTTGCACCAGTGGGGCACTAATGGAATACAACAGCGAGTTCTATGATGCCACTAAATGGCAGTATTTTTTGCTATCATTATAGCTTATTAAAAACAGAGCAGGAGGGTGTCATGCAGAGGTGCTGCACATAGATTTGCACCAGTGGGGCACTAATGGAATACAACAGCGAGTTCTATGATGCCACTAAATGGCAGTATTTTTTGCTATCATTATAGCTTATTAAAAACAGAGCGGGAGGGTGTCCTGCACAGGTGCTAGAAATAGCTTGGCACCAGTGGGGCACTAATGGAATACAACAGCGAGTTCTATGATGCCACTAAATGGCAGTATTTTTTGCTATCATTATAGCTTATTAAAAACAGAGCAGGAGGGTGTCATGCAGAGGTGCTGCACATAGATTTGCACCAGTGGGGCACTAATGGAATACAACAGCGAGTTCTATGATGCCACTAAATGGCAGTATTTTTTGCTATCATTATAGCTTATTAAAAACAGAGCAGGAGGGTGTCCAGCACAGGTGCTAGAAATAGCTTGGCACCAGTGGGGCACTAATGGAATACAACAGCGAGTTCTATGATGCCACTAAATGGCAGTATTTTTTGCTATCATTATAGCTTATTAAAAACAGAGCAGGAGGGTGTCATGCAGAGGTGCTGCACATAGATTTGCACCAGTGGGGCACTAATGGAATACAACCGCGAGTTCTATGATGCCACTAAATGGCAGTATTTTTTGCTATCATTATAGCTTATTAAAAACAGAGAAGGAGGGTGTCATGCAGAGGTGCTGCACATAGATTTGCACCAGTGGGGCACTAATGGAATACAACAGCGAGTTCTATGATGCCACTAGGTACACTGACTGTTTGCTTATATAATGGCTTAGTTAAAAAGAGTTTGAGTGTGCAATGCAGGCAGACGTGCTGCAAATATCTTTGCACTAGTGTGACTAGACAAAAGTCCAATAGCCACGTTTAGGATGCCACTAGGTACACTGACTGTTTGCTAGTATAATGGCTTAGTTAAAAAGAGTTTGAGTGTGCAATGCAGGCAGAGGTGCTGCAAACATCTTTGCACTAGTGGGACTAGACAAAAGTACAATAGCCACGTTTAGGATGCCACTAGGTACACTGACTGTTTGCTAGTATAATGGCTTAGTTAAAAATAGTTTGAGTGTGCAATGCAGGCAGACGTGCTGCAAATATCTTTGCACTAGTGTGACTAGACCAAAGTACAATAGCCACGTTTAGGATGCCACTAGGTACACTGACTGTTTGCTAGTATAATGGCTTAGTTAAAAAGCGTTTGAGTGTGCAATGCAGGCATACGTGCTGCAAATATCTTTGCACTAGTGTGACTAGACCAAAGTACAATAGCCACGTTTAGGATGCCACTAGGTACACTGACTGTTTGCTAGTATAATGGCTTAGTTAAAAAGAGTTTGAGTGTGCAATGCAGGCAGACGTGCTGCAAATATCTTTGCACTAGTGTGACTAGACCAAAGTACAATAGCCACGTTTAGGATTCCACTAGGTACACTGACTGTTTGCTAGTATAATGGCTTAGTTAAAAAGAGTTTGAGTGTGCAATGCAGGCAGACGTGCTGCAAATATCTTTGCACTAGTGTGACTAGACAAAAGTACAATAGCCACGTTTAGGATTCCACTAGGTACACTGACTGTTTGCTAGTATAATGGCTTAGTTAAAAAGAGTTTGAGTGTGCAATGCAGGCAGAGGTGCTGCAAATATCTTTGCACTAGTGGGACTAGACAAAAGTACAATAGCCACGTTTAGGATGCCACTAGGTACACTGACTGTTTGCTAGTATAATGGCTTAGTTAAAAAGAGTTTGAGTGTGCAATGCAGGCAGACGTGCTGCAAATATCTTTGCACTAGTGTGACTAGACCAAAGTACAATAGCCACGTTTAGGATGCCACTAGGTACACTTACTGTTTGCTAGTATAATGGCTTAGTTAAAAAGACTTTGAGTGTGCAATGCAGGCAGACGTGCTGCAAATATCTTTGCACTAGTGTGACTAGACAAAAGTACAATAGCCACGTTTAGGATTCCACTAGGTACACTGACTGTTTGCTAGTATAATGGCTTAGTTAAAAAGAGTTTGAGTGTGCAATGCAGGCAGACGTGCTGCAAAAATCTTTGCACTAGTGTGACTAGACCAAAGTACAATAGCCACGTTTAGGATGCCACTAGGTACACTGACTGCTAGTATAATGGCTTAGTTAAAAAGAGTTTGAGTGTGCAATGCAGGCAGACGTGCTGCAAATATCTTTGCACTAGTGTGACTAGACCAAAGTACAATAGCCACGTTTAGGATGCCACTAGGTACACTGACTGTTTGCTAGTTTAATGGCTTAGTTAAAAAGAGTTTGAGTGTGCAATGCAGGCAGACGTGCTGCAAATATCTTTGCACTAGTGTGACTAGACCAAAGTACAATAGCCACGTTTAGGATTCCACTAGGTACACTGACTGTTTGCTAGTATAATGGCTTAGTTAAAAAGACTTTGAGTGTGCAATGCAGGCAGACGTGCTGCAAATATCTTTGCACTAGTGTGACTAGACAAAAGTACAATAGCCACGTTTAGGATTCCACTAGGTACACTGACTGTTTGCTAGTATAATGGCTTAGTTAAAAAGAGTTTGAGTGTGCAATGCAGGCAGACGTGCTGCAAATATCTTTGCACTAGTGGGACTAGACAAAAGTACAATAGCCACGTTTAGGATGCCACTAGGTACACTGACTGTTTGCTAGTATAATGGCTTAGTTAAAAAGAGTTTGAGTGTGCAATGCAGGCAGACGTGCTGCAAATATCTTTGCACTAGTGTGACTAGACCAAAGTACAATAGCCACGTTTAGGATGCCACTAGGTACACTGACTGTTTGCTAGTATAATGGCTTAGTTAAAAATAGTTTGAGTGTGCAATGCAGGCAGACGTGCTGCAAATATCTTTGCACTAGTGTGACTAGACCAAAGTACAATAGCCACGTTTAGGATTCCACTAGGTACACTGACTGTTTGCTAGTATAATGGCTTAGTTAAAAAGAGTTTGAGTGTGCAATGCAGGCAGACGTGCTGGAAATATCTTTGCACTAGTGTGACTAGACCAAAGTACAATAGCCACGTTTAGGATGCCACTAGGTACACTGACTGTTTGCTAGTATAATGGCTTAGTTAAAAAGAGTTTGAGTGTGCAATGCAGGCAGACGTGCTGCAAATATCTTTGCACTAGTGTGACTAGACCAAAGTACAATAGCCACGTTTAGGATGCCACTAGGTACACTGACTGTTTGCTAGTATAATGGCTTAGTTAAAAATAGTTTGAGTGTGCAATGCAGGCAGACGTGCTGCAAATATCTTTGCACTAGTGTGATTAGACCAAAGTACAATAGCCACGTTTAGGATTCCACTAGGTACACTGACTGTTTGCTAGTATAATGGCTTAGTTAAAAAGAGTTTGAGTGTGCAATGCAGGCAGACGTGCTGCAAATATCTTTGCACTAGTGTGACTAGACCAAAGTCCAATAGCTACGTTTAGGATCCCACTAGGTACACTGACTGTTTGCTAGTATAATGGCTTAGTTAAAAAGAGTTTGAGTGTGCAATGCAGGCAGACGTGCTGCAAATATCTTTGCACTAGTGTGACTAGACCAAAGTACAATAGCCACGTTTAGGATGCCACTAGGTACACTGACTGTTTGCTAGTATAATGGCTTAGTTAAAAAGAGTTTGAGTGTGCAATGCAGGCAGACGTGCTGCAAATATCTTTGCACTAGTGTGACTAGACCAAAGTACAATAGCCACGTTTAGGATGCCACTAGGTACACTGACTGTTTGCTAGTATAATTGGCTTAGTTAAAAATAGTTTGAGTGTGCAATGCAGGCAGACCTGCTGCAAATATCTTTGCACTAGTGTGACTAGACCAAAGTACAATAGCCACGTTTAGGATTCCACTAGGTACACTGACTGTTTGCTACTATAATGGCTTAGTTAAAAAGAGTTTGAGTGTGCAATGCAGGCAGACGTGCTGCAAATATCTTTGCACTAGTGTGACTAGACAAAAGTACAATAGCCACGTTTAGGATGCCACTAGGTACACTGACTGTTTGCTAGTATAATGGCTTAGTTAAAAAGAGTTTGAGTGTGCAATGCAGGCAGAGGTGCTGCAAATATCTTTGCACTAGTGGGACTAGACCAAAGTACAATAGCCACGTTTAGGATGCCACTAGGTACACTGACTGTTTGCTAGTATAATGGCTTAGTTAAAAAGAGTTTGAGTGTGCAATGCAGGCAGACGTGCTGCAAATATCTTTGCACTAGTGTGACTAGACAAAAGTACAATAGCCACGTTTAGGATGCCACTAGGTACACTGACTGTTTGCTAGTATAATGGCTTAGTTAAAAACAGTTTGAGTGTGCAATGCAGGCAGAGGTGCTGCAAATATCTTTGCACTAGTGGGACTAGACAAAAGTACAATAGCCACGTTTAGGATGCCATTAGGTACACTGACTGTTTGCTAGTATAATGGCTTAGTTAAATAGAGTTTGAGTGTGCAATGCAGGCAGACGTGCTGCAAATATCTTTGCACTAGTGTGACTAGACCAAAGTACAATAGCCACGTTTAGGATTCCACTAGGTACACTGACTGTTTGCTAGTATAATGGCTTAGTTAAAAAGAGTTTGAGTGTGCAATGCAGGCAGACGTGCTGCAAATATCTTTGCACTAGTGTGACTAGACAAAAGTACAATAGCCACGTTTAGGATGCCACTAGGTACACTGACTGTTTGCTAGTATAATGGCTTAGTTAAAAAGAGTTTGAGTGTGCAATGCAGGCAGACGTGCTGCAAATATCTTTGCACTAGTGTGACTAGACCAAAGTACAATAGCCATGTTTAGGATGCCACTAGGTACACTGACTGTTTGCTAGTATAATGGCTTAGTTAAAAAGAGTTTGAGTGTGCAATGCAGGCAGACGTGCTGCAAATATCTTTGCACTAGTGTGACTAGACCAAAGTACAATAGCCACGTTTAGGATTCCACTAGGTACACTGACTGTTTGCTAGTATAATGGCTTAGTTAAAAAGAGTTTGAATGTGCAATGCAGGCGGAGGTGCTGCAAATATCTTTGCACTAGTGGGACTAGACAAAAGTACAATAGCCACGTTTAGGATGCCACTAGGTACACTGACTGTTTGCTAGTATAATGACTTAGTTAAAAAGAGTTTGAGTGTGCAATGCAGGCAGAGGTGCTGCAAATATCTTTGCACTAGTGTGACTAGACCAAAGTACAATAGCCACGTTTAGGATGCCACTAGGTACACTGACTGTTTGCTAGTATAATGGCTTAGTTAAAAAGAGTTTGAGTGTGCAATGCAGGCAGAGGTGCTGCAAATATCTTTGCACTAGTGGGACTAGACAAAAGTACAATAGCCACGTTTAGGATGCCACTAGGTACACTGACTGTTTGCTAGTATAATGGCTTAGTTAAAAAGAGTTTGAGTGTGCAATGCAGGCAGACGTGCTGCAAATATCTTTGCACTAGTGTGACTAGACCAAAGTACAATAGCCACGTTTAGGATTCCACTAGGTACACTGACTGTTTGCTAGTATGATGGCTTAGTTAAAAAGAGTTTGAGTGTGCAATACAGGCAGACGTGCTGCAAATATCTTTCCACTAGTGTGACTAGACCAAAGTACAATAGCCACGTTTAGGATGCCACTAGGTACACTGACTGTTTGCTAGTATAATGGCTTAGTTAAAAAGAGTTTGAGTGTGCAATGCAGGCAGACGTGCTGCAAATATCTTTGCACTAGTGTGACTAGACAAAAGTACAATAGCCACGTTTAGGATGCCACTAGGTACACTGACTGTTTGCTAGTATAATGGCTTAGTTATAATGAGTTGGAGTGTGCAGAGGACAGGAGGGTACAGTGCCAGGATTGTGGGGCTCTGGGTAGAGGAATGGAAGCCTGCCTTTCTATTCCCTCCTAATGGGGAAATGCAGCGACGAAATCCCTGACCTTGGCTACACAGACGCTGTTTCTGTTTTCAGGACCTGTCACCTATGGCTCTGACCCTGCCGGTACGAGCCCTTAAAAGGACTGATAGAAAGTGCTCTCCCTAAGCTGTCCAGCGCTGTGTATGGAGCGCATACAGCTGTATCGGCGATAGGACAAAGGACGGAGCTGCGCCAGTGATGTCTGACACCAAGGACGCAGAAGAGATAATGGCGTCCGGACGGGCAGATACTCGTTTTTATAATGCAGGGACATGTGACATGGACATCCTATCACACATGCCGTTGCTTCTCTGGCTAAAAGTCCACTTAGCTGTGTGTTTGTCTGGGATTGGCTGACATGCTGGCCCGCCCCACAAGACGCGCGCGCTTAGGGAAGGAAGACAAGGAAAAAAAAAAAATGGCGATCGCCATTATACAAACAGCAGTGATCTGAATGCGCTGTTCCCGCACACTATACACTGAAATGTCATAATAGTGTGAGTCACAGAGTGACTTACACTATTACAGCGGAAAGCCAGCTAGGAATTAGCTGTTTTTTTGCTGCTAGAACCGTTCTCGAACGTTTCTAGAACTATCGAGCTTTTGCAAAAAGCTCGAGTTCTAGTTCGATCTAGAACAGGCCCCAAAATCACTCGAGCCTAGAACTGGAGAACCTCGAACCGCGAACCGCGCTCAACTCTACACAGGACTACTTCACCAAATTAATGGGACAATCGATGGAGCCATGTGCCGTAAAATACTAAGTGACAACAACCTCCTTCCCTCTGCCAGGACATTAAAAATGAGTCATGGCTGGGTCTTCCAGCATGACAATGACCCAAAACATACAGCCGAGGCAACAAAGGAGTGGCTCACAAAGAAGCACATTAAGGTCATGAAGGGGCCTAGCCAGACTCCAGACCTTAATCCCATAGTATACTTATGGATGGAGCTGTAGCTACAGTGGTGGTTGGTGCACCACGCCCAGGGCCGCCATCAGGGCATTACTACTGTGCCTGGTGTACTGGGCCCGGTGTAGAGGGGTGGCCCGGGGGCTCGGCTGAGCCAGGGACAATTACTTAGTTTTATTAAGCTCCAGCCTCCCCCCTCTTCACCGGGCCCCAGTCACAGCCGCAGAAGAGGGGCCCGACATTGCTGCTTTTGCCACTATACACGTGGCTAATTTGCATTGCATGCAAATTAGCCATGTGTGCTGGAGATACCGCTTATGCAGCTGCACTTGGCCCCGAGGTTCAGGGGGACTTTTCCCGACCTGTCAGGAATGAGGGCAATCTGACCTGTAGCTGCTCAAGGCTCTGGGGGCTCCTGGCCAGATTGCCCTCATCGCATGCAGCATGCCGGGCAGGGAGTGATCCGCAGCTCTGTACAGTGTAGAGAGCAGAACTCAGGAGTCCGTCCTCTGCTCCCTGCCCTGCACTTTTCTGTGTGACACAGGTGCGCACTCCTTGAGGATGTCATCACGTTGTGCACACCTATGTCATTTGAAAAGTACCCGGGAGCTGGGAAGTGAAGAGACGGCGCGGCGCGGGTCCGTACAGCCGGTACAGGAGAGGTAAGGGTTAATTTCTTTTTTTTTTTTAAATAGACTGAGGAGGGGACAATAAGGAGGGGGAGGATTGAGATTAGTAGAGGGGATTGAGGGACCTCCAGCAGCATTCACACACATTTATATATATATATATATATATATATATATATACAAAACTCGTGTGTGTATATATATATATACAGTTAGGTCCAGAAATATTTGGACAGTGACACAAGTTTTGTTATTTTAACTGTTTACAAAAACATGTTCAGAAATACAACTATATATATAATATGGGCTGAAAGTGCACACTCCCAGCTGCAATATAAGAGTTTTCACATCCAAATCGGAGAAAGGGTTTAGGAATCATAGCTCTGTAATGCATAGCCTCCTCTTTTTCAAGGGACCAAAAGTAATTGGACAAGGGACTCTAAGGGCTGCAATTAACTCTGAAGGCGTCTCCCTCGTTATCATGTAATCAATGAAGTAGTTAAAAGGTCTGGGGTTGATTACAGGTGTGTGGTTTTGCATTTGGAAGCTGTTGCTGTGACCAGACAACATGCGGTCTAAGGAACTCTCAATTGAGGTGAAGCAGAACATCCTGAGGCTGAAAAAAAAGAAAAAATCCATCAGAGAGATAGCAGACATGCATGGAGTAGCAAAATCTACAGTCGGGTACATTCTGAGAAAAAAGGAATTGACTGATGAGCTTGGGAACTCAAAAAGGCCTGGGCGTCCACGGATGACAACAGTGGTGGATGATCGCCGCATACTTTCTTTGGTGAAGAAGAACCCGTTCACAACATCAACTGAAGTCCAGAACACTCTCAGTGAAGTAGGTGTATCTGTCTCTAAGTCAACAGTAAAGAGAAGACTCCATGAAAGTAAATACAAAGGGTTCACATCTAGATGCAAACCATTCATCAATTCCAAAAATAGACAGGCCAGAGTTAAATTTGCTGAAAAACACCTCATGAAGCCAGCTCAATTCTGGAAAAGTATTCTATGGACAGATGAGACCAAGATCAACCTGTACCAGAATGATGGGAAGAAAAAAGTTTGGAGAAGAAAGGGAACGGCACATGATCCAAGGCACACCACATCCTCTGTAAAACATGGTGGAGGCAACGTGATGGCATGGGCATGCATGGCTTTCAATGGCACTGGGTCACTTGTGTTTATTGATGACATAACAGCAGACAAGAGTAGCCGGATGAATTCTGAAGTGTACCGGGATATACTTTCAGCCCAGATTCAGCCAAATGCCGCAAAGTTGATCGGACGGCGCTTCATAGTACAGATGGACAATGACCCCAAGCATACAGCCAAAGCTACCCAGGAGTTCATGAGTGCAAAAAAGTGGAACATTCTGCAATGGCCAAGTCAATCACCAGATCTTAACCCAATTGAGCATGCATTTCACTTGCTCAAATCCAGACTTAAGACGGAAAGACCCACAAACAAGCAAGACCTGAAGGCTGCGGCTGTAAAGGCCTGGCAAAGCATTAAGAAGGAGGAAACCCAGCGTTTGGTGATGTCCATGGGTTCCAGACTTAAGGCAGTGATTGCCTCCAAAGGATTCGCAACAAAATATTGAAAAAAAAAATATTTTGTTTGGGTTTGGTTTATTTGTCCAATTACTTTTGACCTCCTAAAATGTGGAGTGTTTGTAAAGAAATGTGTACAATTCCTACAATTTCTATCAGATATTTTTGTTCAAGCCTTCAAATTAAACGTTACAATCTGCACTTGAATTCTGTTGTAGAGGTTTCATTTCAAATCCAATGTGGTGGCATGCAGAGCCCAACTCGCAAAAATTGTGTCACTGTCCAAATATTTATGGACCTAACTGTATATATATATATATATATATATATATATATATATATATATATATAAAATATATAAATATATATATACTATATGTATACTATTTGTATATATTATATTATATATAGATATATATTACTATACTATGCTATATTATATATAGATATATATTATATTATAATCAGTATATATATATATATATATATATATATATATATATGTATATATAGATATATATATATAAAATTTTAATATATATATTTTATATATAATCTATATTTTTATATATATATATATATATATATATATATGTATATATATATATATATATATATATATATTATATATACAGTCATATGGAAAGGTTTGGGCACCCCCTATTAATGTTAACCTTTTTTCTTTATAACAATTTGGGTTTTTGCAACAGCTATTTCAGTTTCATTTATCTAATAACTGATGGACGAGTAATATATCTGGTTTGAAATGTGGTTTATTGTACTAACAGAAAATGTGCAATCCGCATTTAAACAAAATTTGACAGGTGCAAAAGTAGTATGGGCACCTCAACATAAAAGTGACATTAATATTTTGTAGATCCTCCTTTTGCAAAAATAACAGCCTCTAGTCACTTCCTGTAGCTTTTAATGAGTTTGTGGATCCTGGGTGAAGGTATATTTGATCATTCCTGTTTACAAAACAATTCCAGTTCAGTTAAGTTTGATGGTCGCCGAGCATGGACAGCATGCTTCAAATCATCCCACAGATTTTCAATGATATTCAGGTCTGGGGACTGGGATGGCCATTCCAGAACATTGTAATTGTTCCTCTGCATGAATGCCTGAGTAGATTTGGAGCGATGCTTTGGATCATTGTCTTGCTGAAATATCCATCCCCTGCGTAACTTCAACTTCGTCACTGATTCTTGCACATTATTGTCAAGAATCTGCTGATACTGAGTTGAATCCATGCGGCCCTCAACTTTAACAAGATTCCCGGTGCCGGCATTGGCCACACAGCCCCAAAGCATGATGGAACCTCCACCAAATTTTACTGTGGGTAGCAAGTGCTTTTCTTGGAATGCCGTGTGTTTTTGCCTCCATGCATAAGGCCTTTTTGTATGACCAAACAACTCAATCTTTGTTTCATCAGTCCACAGGACCTTCTTCCAAAATGTAACTGGCTTGTCCAAATGTGCTTTTGCATACCTCAGGCGACTCTGTTTGTGGCGTGCTTGCAGAAACGGCTTCTTTCGCATCACTCTCCCATACAGCTTCTCCTTGTGCAACGTGCGCTGTATTGTTGACCGATGCACATTTACACCATCTGCAGTAAGATGAAGCTGCAGGTCTTTGGAGGTGGTCTGTGGATTGTCCTTGACTGTTCTCACCATTCTTCTTCTCTGCCTTTCTGATATTTTTCTTGGCCTGCCACTTCTGGGCGTAACAAGAACTGTACCTGTGTTCTTCCATTTCCTTACTATGTTCCTCACAGTGGAAACTGACAGTTTAAATCTCTGAGACAACTTTTTGTATCCTTCCCCTGAACAACTATGTTGAATAAATTTTGTTTTCAGATCATTTGAGAGTTGTTTGAGGAGCCCATGATGCCACTCTTCATAGGAGATTCATATAGGAGAACAACTTGCAAGTGGCCACCTTAAATACCTTTTCTCATGATTGGATACACCTGCCTATGAAGTTCAAAGCTCAATGAGGTTACAAAACCAATTTAGTGCTTTAGTAAGTTAGTAAAAAGTAGTTAGGAGTGTTCAAATCAAGAAATTGATAAGGGTGCCCATACTTTTGCACCGGTCAAATTTTGTTTAAATGCGTATTGCACATTTTCTGTTAGTACAATAAGCCTCATTTCAATCCAGAAATATTACTGAGTCCATCAGTTATTAGATATATGAAACTGAAATAGCTGTTGCAAATACCCAAATTGTTATAAAGAAAAAATGTTAACATTGATAGGGGTGCCCAAACTTTTCCATATGACTGTATGTGTATATATATATACAGTGCTGGCCAAAAGTATTGGCACCCCTGCAATTTTGTCAGATAGTACTCCGTTTCTTCTTGAAAATGATTGCAATCACAAATTCTTTGGTATTATTGTCTTCATTTATTTTGCTTGCAATGAAAAAACACAAAAGAGAATGAAACAAAAATCAAATCATTGATCATTTCACACAAAACTCCAAAAATGGGCCAGACGAAAGTATTGTCACCTTTAGCCTAATACTTGGTTGCACAACCTTTAGCCAAAATATGCAAATCAAAAAGGTCCATGGAGTCTCTGTTAGGAGTCTCAACACAGAAACCAGCCAGATATCCCTCCGGGAAGGGCCCAGCCAAGGGGTGACTCTTTTTAGGAGACCACCATAACCACCATATTAAGTGGCCCTCTGGCTGCTCTCCCCGAGATCAGTGATTGTTTTGTTTTCTTTAGCCAAAATAACTGCGAACAACCGCTTCCGATAACCATCAATGAGTTTCTTACAATGCTCTGCTGGAATTTTAGACCATTCTTCGTTGGCAAACTGCTCCAGGTCCCTGAGATTTGAAGGGTGACTTCTCCAAACTGCCATTTTGAGATCTCTTCACAGGTGTTCTATGGGATTCAGGTCTGGACTCATTGCTGGCCACTTTAGTAGTCTCCAGTGCTTTCTATCAAACCATTTTCTAGTGCTTTATGAAGTGTGTTTTGGGTCATTGTCCTGCTGGAAGACCCATGACCTCTGAGGAAGACCCAGCTTTCTCACACTGGGCCCTACATTATGCTTCAAAATTTGTTGGTAGTGTTCAGACTTCATAATGCCATGCACACGGTCAAGCAGTCCAGTGCCAGAGGCAGCAAAGCAACCCCAAAACATCAGGGAACCTCCACCATGTTTGACTGTAGGGACCGTGGTTTTTTCTTTGAATGCCTCTTTTTTTTCCAGTAAACTCTATATTGATGGCTTTTCCCAAAAAGCTCTACTTTTGTCTCATCTGACCAGAGAACATTCTTCCAAAATGTTTTAGGCTTCCACAGGTAAGTTTTGGCAAACTCCAGCCCGGCTTTTTTATGTCTCGGGGTAAGAAGTGGGGTCTTCCTGGGTATCTTACCATACAGACCCTTTTCATTCAGACGCTGACGGATAGTATGGGTTGACACTGATGTTCCCCTCGGACTGCAGGGCAGTTTGAACTTGTTTGGATGTTAGTCAAGGTTCTTTATCCACCATCCGCACAATCTTGCGTTGAAATCTCTCGTCAAATTTTCTTTTCCTTCCACATCTAGGGAGGTTAGCCACAGTGCCATGGGCTTTAAACTTCTTGATGACACTGCGCACCGTAGACACAGGAACTTTCAGGTCTTTGGAGATGGACTTGTAGCCTTGAGATTGCTCATGCTTCCTCACAATTTGGATTCTCAAGTCCTCAGACAGTTCTTTGGTCTTCTTTCTTTTCTCCATGCTCAATGTGGTACACACAAGGACACAGGACAGAGGTTGAGTCAACTTTAATCCATGCCAACTGGCTGAAAGTGTGATTTAGTTATTGCCAACACCTGTTAGGTGCCACAGGTAAGTTACAGGTGCTGTTAATTACACAAATTAGAGAAGCATCACATGATTTTTCAAACAGTGCCAATACTTTTGTCCACCCACTTTTTAATGTTTGGTGTGGAATTATATCCAATTTGACTTTCTGCCAAATTTTTGATTTTTTTTTTCATTGAAGACAAATTAAATGAAGATAATAATACCAAAGAATTTGTGATTGCAATCTGACAGAATTGCAGGGGTGCCAATACTTTCGGCCAGCACTATATATATATATATATATATATATATACACACATATATATATATATATATATATATATATATATATATATATCTCAGAATTCCCTGCCTCACCAGCTTTGATAGCAGCTGTTTAGCAGCTAATTAGGCCTGTGACTAGTTGCAGGGTCATTGTCCCCCCAGACTAGTCGGCCATCTTTCCATGCTGTCCCACCTCTGTGGGCATAATAACATGATTTCCACAAGTCGGCGTCACCGCCAGCTCCTGGAAATTTTGCGCATACGTGCCGCTGTGCTCGCTCACCCACACGTCCCGGCTACAGAGAGGCACACTGAGCATGGGCAGAGGTGCAGAAGCTGTTCCTCCGATCATGTACAGTGTGCCTCTCTGAAGCCAGGATGTGTACACCCAACTTCAGATGAAGCTCAATGTGAGAGAACACAGCGGCGCATGTGCAAAATTTCCAAGGGCTGACGATGATGTCGGCTTGTGGAAATCATGTTATTATGTCTACAGCGGTGTGATAGCATGGAAAGAGGGCCATCTAGTCTAAGGAAACAATGCCCCTGCAACTAGTCATAGACCTAATTAGCATAGAAACAGCTCAGTTTATAAATCCTCTTTTTTTAAGCATTCATTTTAGTGAATAACATTACACAGGGCTGGTGAGGCCGGGAATTTTAACATAAAGACGTGAATGCTGCTGGAGGGCATAGAGGACCTGACTTTAAAATGAGTTGGATGGTGGGTGAGGATGCTAAGTTCCTCATAGCTTCCGCTCCAAAATTTATTATATGGCCCTGATAGCCTCGTACCCAAACTAAAATTCATTATATAGCCCCAGTTGTGTCTTGCCGCCCCCCCCCCCCCCAATTCATTGTGAAGCTATTATGGAGGTATGATAAATTGTGGGGGGAGGTCACATGACAGGGACTAAGGGCCGCTTTACACGCAACAACATCGCTAACGAGATGTCGTTGGGGTCACGGAATTCGTGACGCACATCCGGCCTCGTTAGCGACGTCGTTGCATTTGAAACGCACGAACGACCGTTAACGATCAAAATTACTTACCTTATCGTTGATAGTTGATGCGTCGTTCCATTCCCAAATATCGTTGCTGTTGCAGGACGCAGGTTGTTCGTTGTTCCTGCGGCAGCACACATCGCTACGTGTGACACCGCAGGAACGAGGAACCTCACCTTACCTGCGGCTGTCCGGAATGAGGAAGGAAGGAGGTGAGCGGGATGTTCGTCCTGCTCATCTCTGCCCCTTTGCTTCTATTAGTGACGTCGCTGTGACGCCGAACGAAATGACCCCTTAGAAAGGAGCCAGCCACAGCGACGCTGCTAGGAAGGTAAGTATGTATGACGGGTGTTAGCGATGTTGTGCGTCATGGGCAGCGATTTGCCTGTGACGCACAACCGATGGGGGCGGGTACGCTCGCTAGCGATATCGCTTGCTGCAAGTGCTTATGTGTCGGCAGGAAGAACACTGCATAAAATATGCGTTTTGCTTGCAACTGTAAAACGCTGCATATTTTCCGCCACAAAATCGCATTGTGTGCACATAGCCTTATAATTAATTGAGGGAGTGTCACAGAGACTGATTAGTTTATATTTATTAGGCGACAGATTATAGCTAATGAGGGGCACAGTGCAGCTTATTATCACCTTATATTCTGAATGGTGTGTGGCATTGTATAAGGTATAGTCTGGTACATATTTATATTCAGGAGTACAGTGTGGGGGATTTTTTTATTCAGGAGGCAAATGTATGTATACAATATATTTTACCTTGTTAATTTCAGGCCTGCGGTGATCAATGTGACATGAAGAGTAGTGGCTGTAAGATGGCGACATGAAGGTCTGACCAGAAGGAGAACAGACAACAGAAAATAACTTACCAGATGAGGCGTCAGCGGTAAGTAACTTTCTGAAAACATTTATTTTGTACTTTATGACTTGGAGTATTGCTGTTATTTGTTACATCCGTTGGGCCACATTATCACATTTGTGTGACCTTTCCGTGTGTTGCCACACTTTTTATATCAGATGGCACGCGGACCCCTAGAGTCTCATAGATGCATTCACATATCTGTGTGAAAATCACAGCTAGGGAGAATGAGATCTGCGAGACTCGGAGCATGGGCTGTTCTGATCTGATTATATGAGGAATAGGACAAACTCCATGGGTCTGTGCGCTGTCCGAGAAAAGAAAGTCAGGCAGCACACTGACACTGCACACGAATGCAGGATGCAACCTCATTATTTAGTGTACTCACTATGTAAAGCGCCATCCTTAAGTACATCGTTTCTCCTTTTATTATGTATAACACTGTCCCTTATTAGCATCCTTGCTTGTTAGGTATGGTGCTGTCCTTTATTATTTAGTGTCCTCTCTTTTTCTGTGTAGCACCATTTCCTATATAGCATATTCTCGTTATTTGTGTTATTCTCAGCTCCCTCTCTTTATGATATATTCCTCTCTTGTTAGATACAGTATAAAATGACTGCTGATGGAGCAGCATCTGACCAGAAGACCAGTCCATCAGAAAAGAAGCTTTACTATGTTCCATCAACAGTCATGTCATTTCATATCTAACAAGAGAGGAAGCTATGAAATAAAGACAGAGCTCTATAAATAACAAAAATGACAAGAGAATCCAATATGTAAGGAATGGTGCTGTACATAACAAAAGAGGGCACTATGTAATATATATGTATATACATATAAATCTGCAGCTTTGTCACCATAAAAAAGGGAGGCCCAGGCACAATTTCTTACACAGCTTTCAGTGTCCAGTCCAGTGCTGGAGGTAGGGGCAGAGCAGGGCTTAGCTTGCAGCAGTGTGATGAGGTCATCACACTGCTGCAGGAAAGCAGAGCCGTGGAGGTGGCGAGGACTTGGCACTGACGGAGACAGGGGTGTTGGAGGGGCCCGCCGACCCTGGTCCCTGCCTTGCTTCAGTTGGATGTGCGTTGGAGGGCGCATATCCAGCTGAAATGCATCGTGGCTCGGAGAGGACGCCGCGTGACTTGGGAGCCGGGGAGGGTGAGTAAAATATTTATTAAATAATATATATATATATATATATATATACACACATATATATATATATATATAATGTTTTTCCAAGAGTAATGGCAGACTGTGGAAAGTTTGCGGGGTAGAGGCGGAGCAGGGGTGGAGCCTGGGCAGAGTCTCAAGGGGGCCCCATAATTTTGCCAGTATGGGGCCCTGAAATTCCTAGTGGCGGCCCTGACCACGCCACACCTTTTAGGCTAGGGACCCCCTGAGAGGTTCTCCTTGACGTGGTAGTGAACTTCATACAGTCTGAACAGAATGTTAAACTAATAATTTTGTGTTCAGTTTTGTACATTTTTGCCTAGTGACATTAAATCAATGTATAATTTTTGGATATGTAGTCCATTTCTGTTTTCTACAGTTCTGGCACATGGCACAGAGTTTTTTTGCATAATTTTTTTCTGGCTGAAAAATCTAGTTCTAAAAACCACTTATGAAAAAAATAACATAATGTGGTTATTGACATGATTTATTTTTTACATGGTGGTTTGACACTTTTTTACTAGTGTGGTCTTGATACATAGTTTGAATCTTTTTGTCAAACGCATGGTGGATCCAAAAAGGTAGTGGTATTGATCTTTACTAGAGATGACTCATTTAGAGATGAGCAAACCCGTTGAATTTCAGTTCAGGTAGTTCAGCCAAACTTTAGAAAAAGTTCTGTTTGGGACCTGGACTTGACATAAATCTCAATGGAAGTCACTAATTGGGCAGGTCGGTCTCCGCCTACATATAGCCAGCCATAAGCAGATCACTTCCGAATGGGTAGAGTTTTTCCTCTTTTTTTTTGGGTGTACACTACATCTGATCATGCTGTTACTTCCAGTGCTAGCAATTTAAACACTTCAAGCGGCTTGCACTAGAGTGAACTTTGAGCGTACCTGAGCACAGCGCTGCTTGCACAAGTGGTTTGCATACTCCAAACCCAAACTCTGTTTTTTGTTAAGTCTGTGTTTGGTACGAACATCTGAGCAAACCTGAAGAGTAAAGTTTGGTATTCGTACCAAACATGGACATTACAAAAAAGTCTGTGTCGGAATTCTGGTGTTGTACGTAATCTAACCACTTGATCGTGCATCGCTGTGCTCAGGTACACTTGGTGCTCTGCCAAGTGCAAGCCGCTTGCAGTGTGTGAATGGCTCACACTGGGATTAAAATCAGTGTTAACAGATGTAGTATATGCAAAAAAAAGAAAAAAAATCCCGCCTCCCTTTCCCAGAAATGCTCTGTTTATGTGGGCGAAGAGCTGAACTGCCCAATCAATGACTTCCATTATGGTTCAGGTCAAGTCCGGTTCCTGAACTGAAGTTTATCTTAAGTCCGGCTGAACCTGAACTTCAGCTCCACTCATCTCTAATATTTACTCCTTATTTCCACTTTTAGCTTTGGCTCCAAAAACTACCTCAAAAACTGTTCTTATTTCTATTGACAATTTTTATCTCTGTAACCGAGTCCAATTGTGTATACTGTTTTATTAAACAATTTCCTGATTCAAATGTGTCCATCGGAATATGGCTGTTGACTGTAATATAGTGAGTGTGCAGTCTGTTTTGAAAGGGTTTTATACATAGATTAAAATAATTCCCCAAAAATAGTGATATGAATATGTTCTTACAGATACTGATGGGCGACCCGAACTGTAAATTCCTGGTCCATAACGGATAGCTAATGTCCATGCACGGACCCCAATCACTTCTAGGGGAAGTCCGTGTTACCATTGAGGTTCCGCCAGGATAAAATGAAATAATTAAAAAAAAAAGGAAAAAGGAAGCAAAGTGGGGATTAAAGCAGGATAATTATACTTTCCAATTTTCTGCACGGTTGTTACACTGCTTCCAGGTACATTTATTAAACCTTATGAATATTGACTATTTTCCCGCCCACCCTCTGTGCAGTTGTCTGTGATTGGTTGCTGTCAGACTCCGCCCCCACCATCTGTGTGGATGTCTGTGATTAGTTACCCTCACATTAGCTGTCTGGGTCCCCGAAGTGTAGTGTATAACTAAATAAATGGATAAATTATTAGGCTCCCCTGTATTTTGATACCCAGCGCAGATAAAGCTGACAGCTGGAGACTACAGCTGCTTTATCTTAGCTATGAATCTTTATTTAAATACATTTTTTTTAAAATGTGGCATCCCCCACATTTTGAGACCCAGCAAAGATAAAGCAGACAGCTTGGAACTGATATTCTCAGGCTGGGGAGGCCCATGGTTTTTGAGCCCTCCCAGCCTAAAAATAGAAGCCTACAGCCGCCTCAGAATTGGCTCATCCATTATATGTGCCAATCCTGGTGATTACGCAGCTTATCCTGATTGCCCCGAAGCGATGGCAATCGGAGTAACATACAGTGCCTTGCGAAAGTATTTGGCCCCCTTGAATTTTTCCACCTTTCCCCACATTTCTGGCTTCAAACATAAAGAAAAAAATTTAGATTTTATGGTGAAGAATCAACAACAAGTGGGACACAATTGTGAAATTGAACAATATTTATTGCTTATTTTAAATTTTTGTAAAAATTAAAAAACCTGAAAATTGGGGCGTGCAATATTATTCGGCCCCTTTAAGTTACTTTGTAGTGCCACCTTTTGCTGCGATTACAGCTGCAAGTTGCTTGGGGTATGTCTCTATCAGTTTTGAACATCGAGAGACTGAAATTCTTGCCCACTCTTCCTTTGCAAATAACTGTAGCTCAGTGAGGTTGGATGAAGAGCATTTGTGAACAGCAGTTGGTGGTGTAATATTTGTCAAAAAATCACAGCTTCCTCAAAGCCTTGGATTAGTAATGGGTAGGAGTCTACCTCCTCATTATTTATTGTGTAAGTAAGAATAAATAAACACAAAACAGAGAAAAATCCTTTATTTAGAAAAAAACAGCCTCTTTCTCCAATTTAATAAGCCCCCAAACACCCTGCAGGTCCAATGTAATCCATACCATGATGTCCCACGATGATCCCGGCTCTGCTACATCTTGAGGTTGCAGTGCACAGTCACATCAGAAAATGTGACCAAGCACTGTGGGCTGCGAAACACACTGATGGAGCCGCAGCTGTGAGAGCGGTGATAACAATGATTTCACCTGAGGTCACAGCTATCGGTTCCCACAGTACCCCAGCTGTGACCGCAGGTGAACTCACCTGAGGTGATCACATTGAGCTCAATGCTAGATTACTGGATTATAAAAAAAACAACAAATAGAAGGATAAAAATCTCCAAAAATTCAGCAATTACTTACAGCAAATTGAGGGCAGCAGTTATAACCTGCCCAGGCCAAGGAACCAATGAACTAAAAGGATGCAGCAAGACCCCCAATGAAGTGGAGGCATCACAGGTGCAGAAGAAGTAAATCACTCACACACTTCCAATCGATGGAGGAGGTGATTGCTGGATGATAAATTTGCACACAGGTGGCTTTTATAGGGCGCCGTTCACACATGAAGGTGCACAGTACCTGGCTAGCAGCCTATTAGTTATGCCCATATTATTTGACAAGGCAGGCTGCCCAGTCTAAGTTCACCATACAGGGACAGGGACTCCAATATACAAGGCCTACATTAAGGGACCTGGCTACATCCTGTATAAAATGTTATGTGCAAAAAAAAAATATATATATATAAAATATACAGTATATGAGGTATTAGATGGTATTATGGCCAGAATATGGTTTCCCACAACACGTGTCAAGGGTCCTCATGCTTGTGGGTGCCTACACTGATATATAAATTTAAAAATGCAACAAAAAGAGGGATAAAAATCTGCTCCAAAAATTCAGCAATTACTTACAGCAAATAGAGGGCAGCAGTTATGATCTACCCAGGCCAAGGATCTAATGCACTAGCAGGATGCAGCAAGACCCTCAATGAAGTGGAGGTATCACAGGTGCAAGAGAAGCAAATCACTCACACACTTCCAATCAATGGAGGGGGCGATTGCTGGATGATAAAATTGCACACAGATGGCTTGTATAGGGCACTGATCACACATGCAGGTGCACAGTATCTGGCTAGCAGCCTATTAGTTACACCCATACTATTTGACTAGGCGGGCTGCCCAGTACTATCTGAGTGCACCATACAGGCACGGGGACTCCAATATACAAGGCCTACGTTAAGGGGCCTGGCTGCATCCTGTATAAAATGTTATGTGAAAAAAAATATCGATATCAGATTAGGCTAAGTGTACACGCGATGAGCTTTTGACATGTTCTTGATGTCTTTTTGTTCCAAGAGATACAGGTTTGGTGCAGAAATTTCTGCAACAAAATATTCAATGTGCGCACATAGCCTAATCTGGTAATCCAACATTGAGTTCAATGCATTCACCTCAGGTGAGTTCACCTGAGGTCACAGTTGGCAGTTCCCATGGTACCCAAGCTGTGACCTCAGGTGAACTCACCTCATGTGAACTCATTGAACTTTTCAGATTAGGCTTTGTGCACATGTTAAGTATTATCTGCATCTTGTGGCAGAAAAGTGCACCAAAAATGCAATGCGTTTTTGTTGAATTTTTGGTGCATTTTTTTGCGAGGAGATGCAGATTTGGTGCAGAAATTTCTGCAACCAAATACTTAACCTGCGCACATTGCCTAATCTGGTAATCCGGCATTGAGTTCAATGAGTTCACCTGAATTCCCAACTGGGGTACCATGGGAACAGCCAGCTGTGACCTCAGATGAACTCACTGACATTATCGCTCTCACAACTGCAGCTCCGTTGGTGTGTCACACAGCCATGATTTCTAATGGGGCCGCGTACTGTGACCTCAGGATGTAGTGGGATATTGTGGTGTGGATTACGTCAGACCTGCAGGGGTGTTTTGGAGGTTAATATTTGGAGAAAAAGGGTGTTTATTTTGGTTGGTTTTTGACTACAGGGTTTTTCTCTCTGTCATGTGTTTATTTCTTTCAACTTACACAAATAGTAATGGGTGGGTCTCAAAGACACCTACCCATTACTTATCCAGGTCTTCATGACACCTGTGATTTTTTGACAATTCACACCTGTCATTAACCCCTTACATTAGCCCTATTGCCACCGCTCCAGGGCAATCGGAATGAGCTGACTAAGTGCCAGGATTTGCACATCTAATGGATGCACCAATTCTGGGGCGGCTATGGACTGCTATTTTTAGGCTAGTAAGGGCCCAATAACCATTGGCCACCCCACCCAAGAATACCAGCCCCCAGCTTTCCATTTTTTCTTGGCTGGGTATCAAGACTGTGAGGCATTCCACGCCATTTTTTTTAAATTATTTATTTAAACAATTAAAAAAAACAATGCATGGGGTCCCTCATATCTTGATACAGAGGGTTGGGGGGGGATGCAGTGAATATTCGGAAGGTTTAAAGAGCAGACCCGAAAGCAGTGTAACAGCTGCGCAAAAGCTCAGTAAGTATAATTCTGCTGCTTTAATCCCCATTTTCCTTCCTTTTTAAGCCCCCTCGCCATTACTAACACTATTTTATAGCTCTAAAGTTCATATCTCATTGACTTATATTTCGGGTCAGGTCGGAGCCAAACCACACTTATTCTTTTTAAGTTTGGCCAGACCCACCGAATCCGAACATCTCTACTTAGTGATTCCTTTTTTTTTTAAAAAAGCTGCAGTTTTTATGATAGTTTTTGAGAGAAAGACAGGAGAGGATTGGAATAGAATGGAAACTATAAAGAAAAATCTTATGCTAAGGATATGATCACACAGAGGTATTTTTGGGTCCACTCTGAAAGATATCTAAAAAAAAGCACTCAGAAAACACTTTGAAAGACTCTTCCTATTAATTTCTATGAAAAAAATTACATTGTTATTCATATGCTCATGTTTTTGAGCGTATTTTTATTTGCTGCTAGTTTAACCCCTTCAGCCCCTGGGCACTTTCCGTTTTTGTTTTTTGCTCCCCTTCTTCCGAGAGCCATAACTTTTTTATTTTTCCGTCAATTTTGCCATATGAGGGCTTGTTTTTTTGCGGGACAAGTTGTACTTTTAAATGAAACCATACGTTTTACGATATGGTGTACTGGAAAACAGCAAAAAAATTCCAAATGCGGAAAAATTGCAAAAAAAGTGTGATGGCACAATAGTTTTTGGGATGTTTTATTCATGGTGTTCACTATATGGTAAAACTGATGTGTGGGTATGTGGGTATGATGCCTGAGGTCGGTGCGAGTTTGTAGACACCAAACATGTATAGGTTTACTTGTATCTAAGGGGTTAAAAAAAATTCACAAGTTTGTCCAATAAAAGTGGCGCACGTTTTGCGCCATTTTCCAAAACACGTAGCGTTCTTATTTTTTGGGATCTATGGTTCAGTGACGGCTTATTTTTTGCATCTCGAGCTGACGTTTCTAATGGTACCATTTTTGCGCAGATGCTACGTTTTGATCGCCTGTTATTGCATTTTGCGTAAAACTTGCGGCGACCAAAAAACGTAATTTTGGCGTTTGGAATTTTTTTGCCACTACACCATTTACCAATCAGATTAATTGATTTTATATTTTGATAGATCGGGCATTTCTGAACGCGGCGATACCAAATATGTGTATATTTATTTATTTTTTTAACCTTTTAATTTTCGATGGGGGGAAAGGGGGGGTGATTTGAACTTTTAGGTTTTTTGTTTTTTTTTTATTTTTGAAAACTTTTTTTTTTACTTTTTTTTTTTATTTTACTAGTCCCCCTAGGGGGCTATAGCGATCAGCAATCCGATCGCTCTTATCTATCTGCTGATTACAGCTGTAAACAGCAGATTCAGTCACTTTCTGTTTCTCTTTGCTCGCGGCCGAGGGAAAACGAAAGTGAAACTTCATAGCTGCAGGCGTCATCACATGACCCTGTGCTACGATGGCAACCACCGATAGTCACGTGATCACGCACGTGACGTCCGGTGGGGGCGGCGGTAAGTAAAAAAACATGGCCGCGCGCATATAGATCTTGCTGCCAGACTTTGGCAGCAAGATTTGAGGGGTTAATGGCCGCGGCTGGAAGCGATTCCAGTGGCTGATAGAAAACAATAAATTCTAAAAAAATTAATCTAATACTGTGGCCTCCTTAGCGCTCTATCAGACCGTGCTTCTATACTTTACTACTCGCGGCTAGCAGGCACACATGTCAGTTGTTGAAAACAGCTGATATGTGTACCGACCGCCTCCGCCTGCCAGCGGCAGGGGGCGGGGCTTAATCGGACACGCTCCATGACGGATATATCCATCCATGGTCGTGAAGGGGTTAAAACATGAAGTATTTAAGTTAAGTGAGCAACGCATACTTCAGACTGCTATGAAACTGCTCTCTACTTTACAATAGAAATCAATGGAAAGGCTACAAAAACTCCTGGATGTTTTTTTTTAACTCTTTGTTTAAGTCATTGCTTAATAAATGCTAAACTTGTGAGAAAATAGAATGAAAAACACGTAAGGAATATTCTTAAAAACACACAAAAACTGTTGCAGCAGAAAACTCCTAAGTAAACGTTCACAAAACATTTCAGATATTGTTAACAAAAACATTTTAGGGCTAAAAATGTTCTGTTACCCAGGATGATATGTTTCTGAGACTGATGATTTAACATAAAGATTTACAAATAATTTAACTCGACGAATTAGAATTCTCCTCTTTCATCGGGTGATCATGTCTGTTTGAATTGCAAAATTATCATGAAAAGAGCGTTTCTAGCAACACTCGTTCCTAATAATATTATGTAGTATCAATGAACCTTTAGACTATACATATATTCTTGTTTCTCTCCAGCTAGTGTAGTTAAGGCTACTACGCAAAAGATAACATTTTGGAATAGTGCCTGAAAATTAAAGGGGTTCTTCAGACCATGTCTAAAAATCAATCTCTTGCAGCGGCATTTAAGAATCGCCTATCGGCTTCCCAGTGACGTGATAGCAGGGTGCTGATGGGTTGCTATGACAACCGAGGATCTGCTAAAGACCTCCCTGCCTGTAATTATGGTACTCCTGTGAAAGATAACTTATAGATGCCATGCATAGTAGACTGTGATTTTTGCCATACATAGCAGTGCTGATGCACTTCTATGTACAGTAGAAGTGATCAGATGATTGCAGATTCAAGTCCCCTAAGGGAACTACAAATACAGTAGAAGGTGAAAACAAAATGTTTTAAAATTATGAAAACACAAATACAAACGTTCAAATCACCCCCCTTTTGCCCCATTAAAAATAAAGCAATTAAAAAAATACACATATTTGGTATTTATATAGCTGTAATCATAAAAGTCCGATCTATGAAAATATAAAATAATCCAATCGATTAACAGCATAATGAGAAAACTAATTGAATTCTTTTTTTTTGGCTGCCACACCATTGCAAAAAAAAAAATGCAATGAAGAGGCTATTAAAACATATTTACCCCAAAATGGTATCAGTAAAATTGTTAACTCAGGGCGAAAAAAAGAAATTATCCCACAGCCTCATATCCCAAAAATTAAAAATGTTACCAGGCAAGTGATTTTTTTTTTTTACAATTTTCTGATTTCTTTTCACCACTTAAATGAAAAAAAAAAAACTAAAAGCATCCTCTAAACATATATTTTATTTTAGAAATCTGAGATACTCCCCTTAGTATGGTCTGTTCCATTAAAGAGCAGGTGGAGGTGTCTCAGACTAGACTGTGCTTTAGTAGTAGAGATCTTGCCCACTGCACTTAGATGGACCAATCGAGAGAAGTGGGAGTGTCTCAGACTTCTAGATCTCTGAGCTCTGTTCAAAGAGAATGCTAGCTCCCAATTTACATATGTAGACAGATGACTTGGTGTCATAGAACAGTGGCAAAAAATTAAAAAGTAGGGAACCAGATATTTCACTTCTCCTTTAGAAAATTGATTTTGATTTTTTTACTGTGAGGTGGAGGGTTGATTTAAGAGTGAAAAAGTTATTCTGTTTTACGTTAGTTGTCAGTGCTTATAGCAAAGATACCAAATCCCATAAATGTGAAGTATTATTGTTCTTGGTGTCATTTTCTTTTTAGCCAGACTACCCCAAGTTGGAAAAGAAGAAATTAGGTAAATAATGAACTATTAATAATATAATGTGGATGTGGAGTTAGAATTCACAGGAAATTGTTCCTTTTTAAACCAGATAATACACATATATTATATGTATGGTAGATTATTACATTTATACACTGTGAATGTTAAAGGCATCAGTTTATCATTTTGATGGGTCATGGAAAGAAGCTTTACTTGACATTAGTTTCAGGTAACATCCGGGCAGCTAAACTTAGAATCAGAGTCATTTATACCAATGGAATGAAATGCATCTTGATCAACACTACAGGGGGACGAGAGAGCTTACTAAGACTTATATCCACTCATACTGTACTCGCTTGGAAAGATCAATATGTGAGAATTTGCTTCCGTATTTTTTACACGTACAGTATTGTGCACAAGTTTTAAGCAGGCATGGAAAAAATTCTGGAAAGTAAAAATGCTTTAAAAAAATAATAGTTTATTTTTATCAATTAACAAAATGCAATAAAATCGAAATTAAATCAATATTTGATGTCACTGCTCTTTACCTTCCAAACAGCATCAAAGGATCAAAAAATTGAGAAGGAAAATCAGGGCACTGCTCAACACGAGGAATATTTTTAGCAGAGGCCAATATTCACATTCTGCGTTATGGTTGCGCTTTTTTCTGCAACAATCAAAATTACATGGCAGAGAAGTTACTGCAACAGCTACGTGGTGCTCATTCAAAGGTCCAGAATAATTCAAGAAATAAGTATAAAAGAAGTGAAGGCACTCACCGATCTTTGCTGTGCAGTGAAAACTTTTAATCACGGGAGGAAGTTACATGCTGTGGCAGCGGGGAGGGGGTAAGACGGGACAACACGTCAGATGACGGCCGTTTCGCACTCTTTCACAGTGCTTCGACGGGTCTAACCTTCCACCTGTGATAAAAAGTTTTCACTGCACAGCAAAGATCGGTGAGTGCCTTCACTTCTTTTATGCTTATTTCTAGCATCAAAAGATCAGTTCTTCCAGGTACACTTCCACACAATATTCAAGGCACCTAGCAGGGGCATTGTACCAAACATGTTGGAGATCTAACCAGAGACCTTCTGTGGATGTAGGCTTGCGCACATTCTTCTGTGTCTTCATGTAATCCCACACAGGCTCGATATTGAAATCAGGACTCTGTTTGGACCATATCATCACTTCCAGAATGCCTTATTCCTTTTGGTACTCAAGATAGATATCATTGACACTGGCTGTATGTTTGGGGACGTTGTCCTGCTGCAGAAAAAAATTGAAGCCAATCAGATACCTCCCTGATGGTATAGCAGAATGATTAAAGGAGTTGTCCGACATAAACTCCAACATTTTTTAAGCTAATGTCGCACCCCGGGGCAGCCGAGCTGCTCGGATCTGGGCGGTCCGTGGCTCGAGGGGTCCCGGACTCGGAGGGTACTGTCAAACAGTTTTAAATGAAAAAGAAAAGTAAAAATAAAGTCCGACTACGCCACACACGGTTTGCGGCCAGGGACAGTAGAGCCGCAGCTGCGGGATCCCACTGGGGATGATGGATGGGAGCAGCGTGGATGGTGGAGCCCTCCGCGATCAGGGCTTTTCCCCAGGGGTAGATGAAGGGTTAACGTGGAGGTGCAGTGCAATGAAACAGTCCAGACAGAGAGTGCAGTTTGATTGTCTTTACTTACTGGCTTCACGCCCTGGGGATGTACTGGATCCCAGGTGCGCCCGTGTCGCTGATGGCTGTGCCAGCCAACCTGGTGCCACTTTCCACCTTTGCACTCTGGTGTATGTGGGTACTCCCTGACATGGAGCACTTGGAGGTCCTCCTGGTGTCTGGGTCCTGCCACAGGCAGCTTGGACTATTTAAGGGAATTTCTCCCGGTCCCCTGTTTGCTGCTGATGCCTCGGACGTTAGTGGTGGCAGATGAGTCCTGAAAACCCACCCACCCACCTGGCAGAGTTAACAGATGGTTTGAAGTCCTGGTCTGTTCTGGGATCTGCAACCCGTGCGTGCAAAGTACTGTGAGCCGTGGATGTCCACCCCACAGGATCCCTCTGTGCTTGGAGCTTGCTCTCTCGCTCTCCAGCTACTTTTCTCCTCTGAGTGGCTGTTCTTTCTACTCAGGTCTTTGTGGATTCTTTGCTACTTTCAATGTGTCTCAAGAGTCGGTGGTCTGTCTTGACACCTTTCTTTCAACTCCTCTCCTCAACTCACAACGCCTTCCTCTTTTACTTCCTTTCTCCGACTGACTAACTCCAACCTACTACTTCCTCCTCCTAAACTCTTCTGACTCTCCCACTGTCTACCCACACTCCCCAGGTCACTTTCTCCTTCCCCAGGTCTGGTCTCTTCCTCCCAGTTGGCTGCCTGTTTTATCTAACAGTGCCCAGCCCTGTCATCTGGCTAGGTGAGGCTCCCAGCCGGGGACAGCGAGTGTAATGTCCTGGTGTACTAGTGTGTGTGTAGTGACTGGCACAGTCATGTAGGACCCGAGCTGTTACCTTGTTTTTGTGACACCTAGTTACCTCAGAGGTGCCACACTAATCTGTGCTCTATTGTCATATAAAACACTCCTACATTGTTATTTTTTGTTTCTGACTTTTGTTCCTCTTGAATTATCACTTTATTCTCTGTAGCCACTTTATTTACCTGCAGCTCAATCAAACATGAAATCTTCCTATGCCAAACCTCACAGTCAGAGCTGGCACCACCCGGCCTTACTGTCCAGCCCCGCCCTCTGCACACCCATTGGCTGTCAGCAGTCTGCCCAGCACTGACCTCAACCAGAGGACAATATGGGCACATATAATGTAATGTGCCCATCCTATAATAATGCCCCAACCTGTAATAATGTGCCCCATCCTTGTGCCCATCTTGTAATAATGCCCCATCCTGTAGTATTGTGCCCATTCTGTTCACCTTGTAGTAATATCCCCTTTCCTTGGAGTCCTCTTCTTGTAGCAATGCTCTATTCTATAGTAATGTCCCATATTGTGGCATTCTTCATACCAAAAAAATAAACAGACAAATCCTTGTCACCTCTCCTCCGTTCCCTCGGTGTCCTGCTTCCAACGACCACAGCCCCGTTGCTGAATGCTGCCAGTGCAGGGGGCCGCCGTTGACAGACATGGCCCACCCGCAGTCCCCTTGATGAACATTGCCTGGGCAGGGGCCACTGCTGACAGCATTTTATATCAGATGACAGATTACCGGGCACTGTGCAGGGAAGAGCTCTCTACAGCTTCTCCTGTGATCAGCTGCTGGCTTCTGATTGGCCGGTGGCTGATCATTGCAGTAGCTGTCTAGAGAGTGCACATCTGCGCAGCGCTCAGAAATCAGTCATCTGATAAAGTACTGACTACACAGGCTCCCAGTACAGGCAGCAATCATCAAGAGGGCCACAGGCTTGCGCACCGCAAGCAGCATCAGGGGCCGCCTACGGGCAGAGTCATTGATACCACTACACTATGGGATGTTTGGGAGGGTGCGAGGGAAGAGGGTGGGGACTCTGGTGCACTGTACCGGCCCAGCAGGGTGGCAACTTGTTGTCGGCTGTGATGCCCATCAACAAGGTCCTGCCCCTGTTGACGTGACGTGACAGGAAACAGCAAAATCATGGCAAGAGCGGTCACTGACCGTTCTGAGGCGGGGAGATAGCCTGACAGCAGCGCAGGTTGGTAGTCGCTATATACTCACCTGCCCCTATGTAGCCCAGTAGTGAATTGAAGAAAAAAAAAAGCAAAATAAGCTGGATAACCTGTTTAACATCTGCCTATATTTCTCAGCATTGAGGACACTATTAATTTTTACTAAATCCCTAACTCTATTTGCTGAAATTCAGCCCTAAACTTGCAAGGAACCTTCACCATGCTTCAGTTTTTTACAGACATTCATTCCGCTCACCAGTCCTTCAGCAAATTACCATCCGTTACAACCAAATATTTCACATTTTGGCTCTTTTGTCAAGAGCACCTTCTTACATTCTACTGTAAAAAAGTTACCATGTTTTTTTGCATAGTTAACTCACTTGTCCTTGTTCCATGCTATATGTTTGATACTTGGCAGCAATCCTTACATCAAGACCACTTCTATGAACAGTATATAGTAGATGGTTTAAAAAAAAATGCTTGGCGGCTTTTTTTTTAAGGAAAAAAACAAAAAAATTATGGTGATGAGCAAGCATGCCTGCCACTGCTCCATACGTGATAGAACATCGGGGTACTCGGTATGTACATTACTGAATCATCCCCACACCGTATGTTTCACTGCTGTTTTTCAGCCACTAAAGTTTGGGATTACCTATCAATCACAATAATGCCATAGTCATCTTAGCTACTGACATTATTGTGATTGACTAGCCGCATTGCATCAACGGATCTATATAAGATTTGTGACGTGATGCTCAGCACTCTCTGCCCCGGAAACAGTGTAAAGAGAGCTGCTGGAGAAAGGATAATGTATTAGTTTTGCATTAACGGCATATGGGCAGGGATTATTTACGTACAGTCCTTGCTGATGTACCCTAAAACTAAATACTCACAGAAAAGAGGCAGCAGATGTAAAGCTGCCCAGGTCAAAAAATTAATGCACTAGCAGGATGCAGCCAGACCTCCACTAGATGGAGGCATCACAGGTGCAAAAGGAGCAATCACTTACACACTTCCAAGAAATGGAGGGGGCGATTGCTGGATGATAACATTGCACACTTATGGCTTGCATTGGGCACCGTTCACACATGTAGGTGCACAGTATCTGGTAGCAGCCTATTAGTTACGCCCATACTTTTCGATTAGGCAGTCTGCCCAGTACTATACAGTATATGTACACTATACAGGGACACGGACTCTAATATGCAAAGCCTTACAAAAAGAGGCCTGGCTGCATCCTGTATTTAATGTTATGTGCAAAAAATATTTTATTATTTACATACAGTCCTTGCTGCTGCACCCTAAACCTAAAAGTCCATTTCAGGGATACATATATTCTATTTTAGTCTCTATTAATACTGCTCTTAGAGGCATTTAGTGTAGGGAGAGCTTCTGGAAAAGAGAGAGTGTATTACTTTGGCTTTAAAAGCATATAGGCAGTGATTATTGCCTTACGGTCCTTGCTGCTGCAACATAATAAAAAAGTCCTTTTCAGTCCTAAATCAACTCTATTCTAGTCCTTATTAATTCCTCTCTTATCTGCTTTTATTGTTGGGAGAATTGCTGGAGAAGGAATAGTGTATTACTTTAGCATTAAAGGCATATAGGCAGTGATCACTGCCTTACAGTTAGGGATAAGCTAACCCCAATGGTAAAGTTCAGGGTTCATATTAGACACCTAGGGTCCAGGGTTCAAACTGAAACAAAAACTTCTCACGGAAGTCCGTGTCTGAGTTTGGAGTTCAGATGCTGTTTGGATGCTGAATAAAGCTTGTTGACAGGCTGCCATGCAGCCAATCAACAATATATTGCCATGGGGAAGATGCCTGGATGCTGCTGGTAACAAAATGAAAAAGTTACATGGTGTCCTCCCTCCCTATAACTAGCCAAGGTAAAGCACACAGCTATCTGCTTTACCTTTGCCAAGTCAGTTCTCCATCTTCTCCACACTTGTGATCTAATTTTTACATTTTAGAATCGGAGAACAATAGAACGACACTAAGTTCACGCTCGCAGTAGAGATAGAGCCAACTGTGGTTAGTATATCGCGTCAGATGGTTGTACATGAGAGAATCATCAGATGCTATACGCCAGTGTTACCCCGACCTAAGAAGAGATTTCTCCCTTCTACCTATGTTAACAACTAATTTGATATTTCCATGCAAACTGAAATCCATCCCTTGGATTATGAATGGGAGCCCGAGCCTCTCTCCATCATTAATGCAATCCATTATAGCTCACTATGTGAAGACTGAAGTTCTTGTACAGACAGAGGCACAAAACGTAATAGGATATCTGTCTTGAAATAGTTATCTTTTTTATCTATACTTTTGAAACATTAAATATTTTTTTTCATTATTCCACATTCAGACTTTTACCTAGTGCAATATATTTATTTTCATTCCTTCATTGACTGCATTGCTTTATATTTAATTGGCTCCATTTGATTTCTATAGGAGTCATGGACATTTAAAAATCTGATTATTAGTTTATTTAAGAAACGAGCAGAAAAGATCTTATCTGATACCAGCCTGGAGATGTTCCCTAGTGGATCTAGGCCAACAATTGTTTAGTGCCATTTGGACAAGGCCGGGATGATCACATGACACTTGTACCGACTTTAACCTGAAACCATTTCTGATCTTTCAGGACATGTGTTTGGTCAGTAGAATAGAGTGGGTATTTTCCTCCATGCCCTGCATTGAGGCACAGCCAAGTGCTTTCAGACACATGGTGATGAAAGGCTTGCTCCAACTGCTTTTAATGCAAAGCCTCGTTCAGACTTGAGCTGCTAAATATAGCACGATATTCAGAAAGAGTTGCTGGTGTAATACTACACTAGAATATCATTACACAAATCTGTTTCCTTTAATTAAATCACCAGAAAATCTACTACAAGGCAAAACTATACAGGTGCATCTCAATAAATTATTATATCACCAAAAAGTTAATTTATTTCAGTAATTCAATACAAAAAGTGAAACCCATATATTATATACAGTCATTACAAACAGAGTGATCTATTTCAAGTATTTATTTCTATTAATGTTGATGATTATGGCTTACAGCCAATGAAAACCCAAAGGTCAATAACTCAGAAAATTAGAATAATTACCACAAAACACCTGCAAAGGCTTCCTAAGCATTTAAAATGGTCCCATAGTTTGGTTCAGTAGGCTACCCAATCATGGGGAAGACTGCTGACTTGACAGATGTCCAGAAGGCAGTCATTGACATACTCCACAAGGAAGGTAAGCCACAAAAGGTCATTGCTAAAGAAGCTGGCTGTTCACAGAGTGCTGTATCCAACCATATTAATGGAAAATTGAGTGGAAGGAAAAAGTGTGGTAAAAAAAGGAGCACAAGCAACCGGAATAACTGCAGCCTTGAAAGGCTTGTTAAGAAAAGGCCATTCAAAAATTTGGGGGAGATTCACAAGGACTGGACTGCTGCTGGAGTCAGTGCTTCAAGAGCCACCACACACAGATGTATCCAGGACATGGGCTACAACTGTTGCATTCACTGTGTCAAGCCACTCATGACCAATAGACAATGCCAGAAGCATCTTACCTGGGCCAAGGAGAAAAATAACTGGACTGTAGCTCGATGGTCCAAAGTGTTGTTTTCAGATTAAAGTAAATTTTGCATTTCATTTGGAAATCAAGGTCCCAGAGTCTGGAGGAAGAGTGGAGATGCCACAATCCAAGCTGCTTGAGCTCTAGTGTCAAAAAACAGAAGAAACATGGAGTAATAAATAGTGCAAAAATGGTAACAAATTTTATTCAATTATATGAAAGTGAACAAGACACAAAAGAAAGGAGGGAAGGAAATGGCCATGTAAACACAATAAAATACATAGAATGGGGGAGTGGGAATAGAAAGTAGCCCCAGGGGAAGCGGCAGCAGCATATATGGAAACAATCACAGGATGTCAGTTTATTGACCTAGATGGCCGTTGTTACAAACAAAACACCAACATGACGGCATATAATAAATAAATAGTCATAAAGTGCTAAGTGCTTGAGTGGATTCAGTGCAAAAAATAGCAGCATACAAAGTTTATAAAGTGCCAAGTGCAAACATGAAGTAGTAATGCTGCTATAAGCACAATACATATGTGGAATCCACTATATCTCCTGCCATCGACATAGTGCCATGTTTAACAATACGCAGAAAGCTGCTTGCAAAAATGCTGGTTACAAACAAAGCCAAAATCCCCAAGTAGGGAGACCCCCCATAGAGGAAAGCCCCCTATAACCTCCAACGTACGTTTCGCAAGATAAATATTACCACTGTGGGCACTGCTTCATCAGGGAGGAAAGGCGAGGGTGATAAGGATAGAAAGCCTCACTCATTTATAATGCCTGCTGTGTATGCGGCTTCCTGGAGTGACGCCCACCGGAAATGACGCGCACGGGAGCCGGCACCACACCTCCCCACTGAAGGAGCGCCGTCAGACCAGGGGCGCGCACGTGGGAGCAGGGACGCGTGACTCACATCCCACACACGCGCCCCCGTCCAATGAGACGGCGATCACATCAGAGAGAGGGGAGGGGCCGGCGAACCGGCGCGTACTGGAGGGCGGCAGGCCAGGAAGTCAGGGGAAAATCAATACTATGGCAAAGAAAAGTCCGATCATGTGACCAAACGGGGCGGAGCCAAATCGAATATACAAGCAGTACAGACATGCAAAATAAGTATCATAGGAGACGCAACACCAGATAGCATAGATGGCGAACCTCCGCCACAATTAATAATCAGTCCATATAGGTGACCAGGAACGAGAATCCCATCCGGATAGCTCTGAAGTCGTTGGCATAGGTATAATTAAACTTCACTTGATGGGTCTCAAATCCAAAAAGATTCCCAGACATCAACAGGGGATGGAACCAAATATATTCACACTGAGCACTACCTATTTAGGAGTGTAAAAAATGCAATAAATAACGGCAATGAGGCATAGAATTCAAAAGAAAAAGAGGGAGGGGGGGAGGGGAAAGAAGGGGGCAAAACGTAAAAAATGATATAAAATTACATAAAAATATTTACAAAGAGGAATTACTATATATATATAATAAAAATCAGTTAAAAAGTGGTGAAAAAATTCATGAAAGAGGAACATGGAGAGAGTTATTCAAAGAAAACATGCAAAGCTAATGACTTCATTAAGTCCTCTAGGGACAAGAGTTTCTAGAGTACTGATCCACCGGGCCTCACATTGAGCCAATTTTTTCTTTATATCTCCACCCCTGGAGCCACAACTAACTGTGTCAATTCCACGTACCTCAAGAAGTGTGGGATCACAATTATGAAATCTCTTGAAGTGACGTGGAAGGGTTTTAAGAAGGGTGAGATCCTGTGCAGATGTTGCTGCTGAAATATCACGCACGTGCTCTCTGACCCTAACGCGGAGCTCACGCGAAGTAAGCCCCACGTAGATCAGAGAGCACGGGCAAGTGGCAAAATAAACAACATGTGTAGTACCACATGATATATATTTCCGGATCTCAAAGGTCTTTGTTTGGCCAGAGGAGAAGAATGTCCTAGTGCGGACAATGTTGCTACACGCCAAACAGTGACCGCACTTAAAACATCCAAGGGTTGGACCACGAGTGCTGAAGGGATTCTTAATGTCTGGGACATAATGACTTCTCACCAACAGGTCCTTAATGTTCTTGGCACGTCTTGCTGTCACGAGTGGAGCATCCGTGAGGATCCCCGATAATATTGGATCAGATAATAAAACCGGCCAATGCCTATAAAGGATATCCTTCATGGTGCCCCACTCGTGATTATATGTACTGATGAACCTTGGTTCACCACCAGAGGACATTTGTTTGGGCCTGAGCTCTAGTGTGAAGATTGCACAATCAGTGATGGTTTGGGGAGCCATGTCATCTCCTGGTGCAGGTCCACTGTGTTTTATCAAAAAAAAAGTTAGCGCAGCCATCTACCAGGAAATTTTAGAGCACTTTATGCTTCCCTCTGTCTATCAGCGTTTTGGAGAAGGAAATTTAATTTGCCTGCAGGACTTGGCAACTGTCCACACTGCCAAAAATACCAATACCTGGTTTAATAACCACAGTATCACTGTGATTGATTGGCCAGCAAACTCTTCTGACCTAAACCCCATAGAGAATCTATGTGGCATTGTCAGGAGGAAGATAAGAGACACCAGACCCAAAAATGCAGACGAGCTGAAGGCTGCTATCAAAGCAACCTGGGCTTCCATAACACCTCAGCAGTGCCACAGGTTGATTGCCTCCATGCCACACCGCATTGATGCAGTAATTCAAGAAAAATGCAGCTCCAACCAAGTATTGAGTGCATTTACTGTACATACAGTCATGGCCAAAAGTTTTGAGAATGCTACAAATATTAATTTTTACAAAGTCTACTGCTTAAGTTTTTCTAATGGCAATTTGCATATACTCCAGAATGTCATAAAGAGTGATCAGCTTAACAGCAATTACTTGCAAAGTCAATATTGGCTAAGAAAATGAACTTTAACCCCCAAAACACATTTCAACATCATTGCATTCCTGCCTTAAAAGGAGCAGCTAACATTGTTTTAGTGATTGTTCCATTAACACAGGTGTGGGTGTTGATGAGGACAGGGCTGGCGATCAATCAGTCATGATTAAGTAAGAATGACACCACTGGACACTTTAAAAGGAGGCTGGTGCTTGGTATCATTGTTTCTCTTCAGTTAACCATGGTTATCTCTAAAGAAACACGTGCAGCCATCATTGCTCTGCACAAAAATGGCCTAACAGGGAAGAGTATCGCAGCGACAAAGATTGCACCTCAGTCAACAATCTATCGCATCATCAAGAACTTCAAGGAGAGAGCTTCCATTGTTACCAAAAAGGCTCCAGGGCGCCCAAGAAGGACCAGCAAATGCCAGGACCGTATCTTAAAACTGTTTCAGCTGCGGGATCGGACTACCAGCAGTGCCGAGCTAGCTCAGCAATGGCAGCAGGCTGGTGTGGGTGTTTCTGCACGCACTGTGAGGCGGAGACTGCTTGAGCAAGGCCTGGTTTCAAGGAGGGCAGCAAAGCAGCCACTTCTCTGCAGAAAAAACATCAGGGACCGACTGATATTCTCCAAAAGGTACAGGGAGTGGACTGTTGAGGACTGGGGTAAAGTCATTTTCTCAGATGAATCCCCTTTTCGATTGTTTGGGACATTTGGAAAACAGCTTATTAGGAGAAGAAGAGGTGAGCGCTACCACCAGTCTTGTCTCATGCCAACTGTTAAGCATCTTGAAACGATTCATGTGGGGGGTTGCTTCTCAGCCAAGGGAATCGACTCACTCACAGTCTTGCCTAAAAACACAGCCATGAATAAAGAATAGTACCAGAATGTCCTCCAAGAGCAACTTCTCCAAACTGTCCAAGAGCAGTTTGGCGCCCAACAATGCCTTTTCCAGCATGATGGAGCACCTTGCCATAAAGCAAAGGTGATTAATAAATGGTTCATGGAACAAAACATAGAAATTTTGGGTCCATGGCCTGGAAACTCCCCAGATCTTAATCCCATTGAGAACTTGTGGGCAATCATCAAGAGATGGGTGGACAAACAAAAACCAACAAATTCTGGCAAAATGCAAGCATTGCTTATGCAAGAATGGACAGCTATGAGTCAGGATTTGATCCAGAAGTTGATTGAGAGCATGCCAGGGAGAATTGCAGAGGTCCTGAAGAAGAAGGGTCAACACTGCAAATATTGACTTGCTGCATTAACTCATTCTAACTGTCAATATAACCTTTTGGTACTCATAATATGATTGCAATTATATTTCTGTATGTGATGTAAACATCAGACAAACACAATTAAAAACCAGAGGGCAACAGATCATGTGAAAATATAATTTTGGTGTCAGTCTCAAAACTTTTGGCCATGACTGTACTTTTCAGTAGGCCAACATTTCTGAGATTAAAATAATTTTTTCAGTTGGTCTTATATAATATTCTAATTTTCTGAGATAATGACTTTTGGGTTTTCATTGGCTGTAAGCCATAATCATCAACATTAATAGAAATAAACACTTGAAATAGATCACTTTGTAATGACTCTATATCATATATGCATTTCCCTTTTGTATTGCATTACTGAAATAAAATAACTTTTTGTTGATATTCTAATTTATTTAGAAGAACTTGTAAATGCAACAGCATTAAATAAGAAAAACCTCTGTGATCCATACCTGATGGACTTGTCAGCAGGACATGGATATGGCTATACTATCTCTTCTGCCCTTACGTCTTAGTATTGAAGTGGAACAAAGCAGAAACTTTTTATTTCTTTACTGTGCAGATTTTCTCGCTTTTTTTTTCTCTCTTACATTTTTCTTGTCTCCTTCTATCACTGCTGGTCCTCTGTTGGTGGACCTATATCTGTATTCTAGTCCCAGATAGTTACTTAGTTTACTAGTCATTATCAGATTTATTTAACTGCTTCATTTCTGTTTGAACTTGTATCTTGACTAAACTTTTTGTAGCCTTATTAGGCTATGTGCCCACGGGGACAGTGTCCTGCGGTTATATCCGCAAGACATTCCGCAGGTGCTCCCAGAAATCCGCAACAGAACTTTCTCTGTTTCAATGCTGCGGATATACAGCGGAATGTCGTGCGGATATGGTGCGGGCATTCTGCATTGAGGATACAGTACCATGGCTTCGGCACTGCATCCTCAATGCAGAACAAGTGCTGCAGTGATCGGGGTGCTCATACTTACCTCCATCATGCAGCACCTCGCTTTCCGGCGGCCGGGTCACTGTCAGGCAGCGTCTGGTTCACTGTGCTGGAGGTGGGCGGGCCTGAACTAGCTCCGGCTGTCACATGACCGGAGCTCGTGCAGGCCCTGCCCACCTCTTCCTTCCTGTACCTGGCTGGATCCACCGCGCTGCTGCCGCTGCCGCTACACCGGACGGAGAAAGTGACTCGGGTCTCTATCAAGGCAGGTAAGTATATGGGACCCTGCGGAGAAATCCGCAACAATAATTGACATGCTGCAGATTTTTCCGCACGAAAATCCGCACGATTTCCGCTGCGGAAAAATCCGCAGCGTGGGCACAGCATTTCCCAAATGCCATAGAAATGGCTGGGGAGTAGCTGTGCTGCAGATTTCTGGAAAATTCGCGGCTTTTCCGCGAGAAATCCACGGCAAAATCCGCGCATTTTCCGCAGCATGGGCACATAGCCTTAGTGTAATGTTCAAGGTTCCTACTGACCATGCTTTTCAAGCAGTTACGCTAAAGTCCTAGTGTTGTGTATGAGTTCCCCTTTAAGTTGTTAATATATCAGCATTGAGATAATGTTTTTTAAAAAACCTAATACAGTTTTAATGTGCAGGATTTTTTTTTAGTTGCATCCTCATGCAAAAGAAAGATCTTAAACGATACAAAATAAAAGCAAAAACAACCTCACCTTTCCCCTTCAGAGCGCACATTATTGTCTGCTTTAGGCTATGCTGACACCATGTTTGAGAATCTACCTAATTTACACATTACATTTGTTTATAGGTCATTAATTTTGCAGAACATGGGCATTTTTGTGTTAAAAAGACACAAAAGAGGTTAAAGACAAAAATATAGAGCATTTTTTTATTTTGCACAAAATGTATGAACCACATCAGATGCTTTGAAGAATTTATCACAAAACAACATTGACAACTACCACAAGAGGAAACAACGAAAAGTAACCTAAAAAAGCCTAGAGACTATAGCATGACCTATGTCAGTGTTCCCCAACTCCAGTCCTCAAGGCCCAGCAACAATGCATGTTTTAAGGATTTACTTAGTATTGCATAGGTTATAATTTCATCACCTGCACAGGTTATGATTACAACATCTGGGACATGCTAAGGAAATCCTAATAACATGCACTGTTGATGGACCTTGAGGACTGGAGTTGGTGAACACTGGCCTATGTGAGTCTTTACACTGACATGTTAGGCATTACACTTTCCACAAGAAGAGACAGTAAGTCTTTTAAACCAGTCAGAAACCTCTCATACAGCTAAATGTAAATATGATCTCTTGCTTTGCACTGAGGAGGGGAAAAACACCAAAACACATGTCTGTAAATAGAAATTCTAGTTTGGATTTTATCCTACGTTATGTGGCAAGGCTCCTCAAAGAGTCAATATTTACTTATGGGATTGCTACTTTCAATAGGTAGCACTAGAGTTCAAGTCCTCTTAAGCTGGGTTTACACACTGCAACATCGCAAAGGACATCGCTGTAACGTCACCGGTTTGGTGACGCAATAGCGACCTCCCTAAGTCTCTGCTAAGTCGCTGGTGAGCTGTCAAACAGGCAAACCTGGCCAACAACTCAACAGCGATCCGGACCTGCAGAGCGACCTAGCTGGTTGTTGGGGACGTTGATAAGCAGCCTTTTGAAAGGGAAGTTGCTAACAAAGTCTCTGCAAAGTCTTCACACACTGAAACTTCATGCTGCACAGCGGGAAACAAAGGACCTAGGAATGGTCCTGAACGATTTGTAACGATTACAACTTCACAGCAGGGGCCGGGTCGCTGATAAGTTTCACACACTGCAACATCGCAAACAACATCGCTATTGCATCACAAAACCGGTGACGTTACAGCGATGTCGTTTGAGATGTTGCAGTGTGTAAACCCAGCTTTACTCTCTGAAGAGGTAATTTACATATTTAATTTCCCAGAGCTGCATTGTATGGCCTGTAAGTCTCCTTACACTGGTATGTCACCCTCCACAAGAAGACATTACCTCTTAAAAAACTGGAAATTATAATTTTATTGCTTATATAGTGGCATTAATTTCCATATTGCTTTACATTCATCACCATCAGTGTCCTCTTTGGGGCTTACAATCCAAATTCCCTATTAGTATAACTTTGAAGTGTGGGAGAAAACCGTAGTACCCAAAGGAAACACACGCAAACTTGGAGAGGACATGCAAACTCTTTGCAGCGATTGTCCTTGGTGGTACTTTAACCCAGGCCCTCAGTGCTGTAAAGCTACAATGATGGATTGGGCCACAGTGTTTACTTTATAGATGTTACTGGTATTTATCCTAGTCTAGAAGAGATAGTTGGAATTTTTTGCACTACATTATTTAATAAGCACACCCCTATGTTAATTTAGCACCTTGTTATCTGTAAGCTGATAAATGAATCAATCAACAAAAAAAGTATCTATCTGCAGGGGCGTGCATAAAAATTATAAGGCCCTATAGCAGAAGTTCTAATTGCCCTCTACCTGCGACCCCCAACACAGCTCTCCATGCAGTATAACCGGCCTATATACAGTATAATGGCACCCACATCTCTTCACATTGTATTATGGCCCTCACTAGCCCCCCATACAGTGACACTAAGTGTAAGGTTGTAAGTTTATAACTGTGTGCCACATCACACAGCCTCCCAAAGTACAGTATAATACCTGGCATCACAAAGTATGGGTAAAGGTAAAAGTGTTAAAACCATATGCTTAGAATGAATTGGCCAATGTGTATACGGTCTGAATTTAGTCATACTAAATAACATGGCTAACACTGTGCTATTTTGTATTTTCTAGGACTCCTGTGCAGTTATCCCAATATCCAGTAACGTACTGGCAATATAACTGAAACAATAAGCATGTGCTTTGAGTTTACAGTAACATTTCTATTTTGGTTTGTGCTTCCTTGTCCTTATGTTACTGGACTGAGCGACATCCACTCTGTCTGACAGTAAACACTGTCCTTAGCAGCTCCAAAAATTATGCTGAGATTGCAGAACTCCCATAACCCTCTGCACAGCCTGCTTGTGGTTGTAAGAGCAGGTGCTGTGTCTCAGATATCAGATTCTACACTATTTGTAAAGACAATTATACTTTGGCGCAGCCTTCCGTGTTGCCTGCTTGACTTCTGATCCTTGTTATACTATGCCTTCAAGAGGGTAAATTCGTTCTGAGACATCTCAAACTTTTCCAAAAGCTTCTTGTGTATCAGAGGCACAATGTATATGATACTGGATTCGTTGTAAAAGATTACTTTAACAACTAGATGTGGAAAATACACTTTAAGGAGAAATAGGACATATAGTATTAGACTAGTATATGGAAGTCAATGGCTTATTACTAGTGATGGGCAGAACTGGACTGTAAAAGTCTGGATCTGCACAGATTCAAAAGAACTCGAGCACTTACCCCTGGCCCAGAGTTCTCAGGGAACTCTGGGCACCAATCTGGGTTCAATCACCCAGGTAATAAAAAAAATCAAAGAAAAAAGAAAGAAAATATGAATAAAGTGCTTGCTTTATACTTACCGGTCTCGACATGGCTGTTTCTCTGCTTCCAGGCCACTTTGTCTTCTTCTGGGGCCACTAATAATCTTTCATAAATATTCACTGCATCCCCCCATCCACCGGCAGGCACGGCGTCTCTGATTGGTTTCAGTAAGACAGCGCCCCCAGCCTGTGTGACAGCGTGTCTGAATGCAAGCATTCAGAGGTGCTGTCTGCATGTATACTGATGTACAAATTAATAAAACAAATTACATTGAGTCCCCCTATATTATGATTACCAGCATAGATAAAGCATAAGACTACAGGCTGCAGCCACCAGCCATGCACGTTCTCTTGGCTGTGTATCAAAATAAGAGGAGCCGCATAAGGCTTTTTTATTTAATTAATTATTTAAATAAATAATTTTAAGAAACGGCATGTGATCCCCCCAATTTTGATACCCATGCACAATAAAGCTGACAACTTGGAGCTGGTATTCTTTGGCTGGGGAGGACCATGGTTATTGGGGCCCCCCCAGTCTAAAAATAGCAGCCTGCAGTCCATCAGGTGCGACAATCCCGGAACTTTACCCTGCTTATCCAGATTGCACTGGTGTGGTGGCAGTAAGGGTAATAAAGAGGTTAATAACTGCTCACAGCTGCCACTAGCCCTAGATTAGAAATGGGAGGTGTCTATGAGGCCTTCCCATTCCTAATCTGTAAGTGAAAAAAAATAAATAAAAACAAACATTGAAAAAATCCTTTATTTGAAATAAAATTAAAAAAACCAAAACACCCTCTTTCACCCCTTTAGTAATCTCCAAAACACGCAGGTCTGATATAATCCACACCAGGTCTCATGACGGTTCCAGCCCTGCTACATATAAAGTAACAGCCCACACACAGGCAGATACTGAACCATGCAATGTGCGCTGACATCACTTAGGTTAGTTGTGGTCACAGCTGGAGGTTCCCACGGTCATACACCTCTGATAGTAGGTAACCTGACCTCATAGGACCTCATTGAACTGAATGACTTCAGGCGAAAATATTTTTTGGAAATTTGTAAATAAAAAAATGTTTTGCTTGTCACCATTTTCTGTGACTCATAACATTTTCCTTTTTCGGGACTTGGGCTGTGTGAGGGCTTATTTTTTGCTCCCTGAGCTGATGTTTTTACTGATATTTTTGGGTAAATACACTGTTTTGATCACCTGAAAAATGGGGACTTAATAAATGTAATTCTGGCATGTTTTTTTTTTCGTTACGTTGTTTACCTATCCTTTCAATTTATTTTATATTTATATTACATTTCTGAAAGCAGTGATACCAAATAAGTGTATTTTATATATATTTTTTAAAACTTTTGAAAATATTTTTTTTGGAATGCACTAACCCAAAGAATGCTACTACTATCCAGCCCGCAAGTTTTTAAGCGTGCATTAAAAACACATCTCTTCAGACAAGCTTATCATCATAGCTTACTAACCTAACCCTCCCCTGTATGCGCCTTCTAAATGCTATTCATAACCTTCTCCCTCCTATTTCTGTCCTCACCAATAGCTCATAAGTGCACTTTAAAAGGTTACTGTCTGATGACCAGATCATTCAACTTTATATGAAACCAATAATTTATCATAAGGATGGCTTGACCAGATATTACAAGCATGCTTTACCTTTTGTGTCCCCCTATTTCTCCATAGATTGGAGCTTGTGAGCAGGGCCCTCATTCCCATTGTAGTTGCTGAACTATGTGATATTTTGTTTTTGTCTGTACAAGCACCCACCTGATTGTAAAGTGCTGCAGAATATGTTGGCGCTATAATAATAAACTTTTATTATTATTATTATTAATAATATTAATAATAATAATAATAATAAATTGTTAATTGGTTTTTTTTTATTTTTAATGGGGCAAAGGGAAGTTGATTTGAGCTTTTGTAGTTTTTTTTAAAAAAATGTAATTTTTCAAAAACCTTTCTTTTACTTTATTTATTATTAATTATTATTATTTATTTATTGATTAAGGGACTTGAAGCTGTGATCGTTTGATGGCTTGTGCTATACAGAGCAGTGCATCAGCTGACCGGCGTTCCCAGGCGATCAGAATGACTGGCATGGGTGTCATCGACAGATCCTCAGCTGTCATGACGAGGGGCAGGCATATTACTGGTGTGACCTGTGCAGCTGCATAGGGGCTCAAGAGGTAAGGGGGTTCATGCCTACCTCCAAAAGTGGTGGAATTATGTATTACGAGGAAGGCCCATATCTTGTTCTTGCAGAGGAGCCTTCTTCTGTCTGTGTCCACCCACGAGTGGTCATGACAACCCATCGATGCCTCACAATCATGTTACAGGTGTGTCACCCAGGGTTATTGGGTACTTGGTCCCGGGCGGTGTATAACTGGGAAATGTCACTTGTTGGGCGTTGCCCGGTCCCGTACCCTGGGCGGACCTAGTGCTGCTGGATACAGTCCTGGAGGCATTCTGTAGCAGGGCCTCTGGGCTCAAAGCTTCCCGTTTTATTTTACATTGTTGACACTCCCCGGGGGCAGGGCTATCTTTTCGCGCTTTTCCCACTGCTGTGGTGCAGTAAGTTTTTACACCAAAATGGCAGCGGTTTTTCAAGCAATAAAACACAGTCCATAAATCACAGTCTTTAAGGCACACGTCACCACATGGTTTGACTGGGTGCAGTTCAATCCTGTTCGTTGACACCAGGAAAAAGCTGTGTCGCCCAGGGTTATGGGTTACTCAGTCCCGGGCGGTGTATAACTGGGAAATGTCACTTGGTGGCCATTGCCCGGTCCTGTGCCCTGGGTGCTTTTTAAAAGGAGAATATTTACAGGGGATTTTGAATAATGTTCACAGTTGGCGCCACTTGTGGTGTTGAGGCTATGTAGATGGAGCCGCCGCTGCACAGTTTTCACTACTGGGGCTGGTGTTAGTGGCAGCCTGGATGTTAGGCCATCTGCAAGCAGGGCCAGTTCCCAGAGGATAGGTGATGCAGATGGGTGTTGAAAGAAGGTAGGCCACACAAGAGTTTTCAGTGTAACTGGTTCTTTTATTCACTGCAAGCCAGTACTGGTCACCCAAGGCCGGCTGGTCTCAACTGCAGGTCCCCTTTGTCCCAGTGCCAGTTTAGTGACCTGGTGGCTTCTTTGCCCCTGCACTTGGTTGGTGGGTACCCTTAGCTTGGAGCAGCTGGGGTTCCCTCCTGGTTGTCTTTTACAGCAGTCTGTATGACGGTAGTGTGAACGCTGTGGGGTTGGAGTCTCTGGTCCTGTCCCCGGTTCTCCCATTGCTACTGTGTCCTGAACTTCAAGGTCAGTAAGGTCCTTGATTGTCCCCTCACTGTACAAATTTCATCAGGTCTGCCTGGAGCGTTTGCCTGACCTAGGATTTTGTACCCCGTTGGTGCGTAGTTCGGGAGTACTCCACCGTACTCCACTGGCAACTAATTGCATGGGCCCTCAGGTCACTGTTCACACTCTTGACAGTCCTTCGTCTCTCTTTCACTGTCACCGACTAACTCTGACTGACTGTCCACCTTCTGCCCCTCCCACCTGGTCATCTAGTGGACTGGATTGGCTTCACCTTTAGGCGGTCTACCATTGGTCCGACCCTAGCCTTGTACCAGTCTATGGGGGAATTTGGGGAAAAGAGGGATTATCTGGAGTGTTTGGTTTTTACCGGCACTGGTCTTCTGTGTCCTTAGGGGGTAGGCCCTGCATCCTAGTGGGGATGCAGTACCTTGTAGCTCCCTGATGGTTTCAGGGGTGCTACACAGGCAGGCCAATGGTTAGGCAGAATGATGCACCCCCCTATTGGCCCGTGTTAAATCTCACTGGCAAAGACAATCACGACTTTTGACGTACATATATGTCAAAAGTCGTGAAGGGGTTAATGGGGTTTTTATTGCCAGAATGGAGAGTTGGTCTGTGAGAACTGTTGGGTTATTCATTTGAATGGCCAGCATGTAATACTAAGTACACTGAATCTACCCTGCTCAGTGGTTTCTTTTGGCCCCATAGATCTTGACCACCATTCAAACTTCTCTCCGCAGTCATGCAGGGAGGATGAATGAGGGACTCATGATCTCTGAACTAGTGACCACGGGGGTTTCAGTAGCGGAGCCACCAGCCATAATTCATTTATCACCTCTTTAATAAGAACCAAATATACTGTAGATAGAGTAAATCACAAAAGTGAGTACACCCCTCACATTTTTGTACAAATTTTATTATATCTTTTCATTAGACAACACTGAAGATATGACGCTTGGATACAATGTAAAGTAATCAGTGTACAGATTGTATAACAGTGTAAATTTGGTGTGCCCTCTTACAAACTCAACACACAGCCATTCTTGTCAAAAACACTGGCAACAAGAGTGAGTACACCCCTAAGTGAAAATGGCCAAATTGTGACAAATTAGCCATTTTCCCTCCCCAGTGTCATGGTATAAGGTGTGAATGAACATAGGTGTATTAAATTTGGTGTTATTGCTCACACTCTTTCTCATACTGGTCAATGGAAGTTCAACATGGCACCTCATAGCAAAGAATTCTCTGAGGATCTGAAAAAAAGAATTGTTGTGCTACATAACGATGGCCTGGGCTATAAGACAATTGACAACATCCAGAAACTGAGCTGCAGCACGGTGGCCAAGACCATACAGCGGTTTATTAAGACAGGTTCCACTCAGAACAGGCCTCGCCATAGTCGACCAAAGAAGTTGAGTGCATGTGCAACCTTACAGATATTGTCTTTTGTCTTTTTCAAAATAGACATATGATTGCTGCCAGCATTGCTACAGAGGTTAAAGGGGTGGGAGGTCAGCCTGTCAGTGCTCAGACCATATGCCACACACTGCATCAAATTGGTCTGCATGGCAGTCGTCCCGGAAGTAAGCTTCTTCTACAGATGATGCATAAGAAAGCCAGCAAAATGTTTGCTCAACACAAGCGGACTAAGGATAGGGGTTACTGTAACCATGTCCTGTGGTCTGATGAGACCAATATAAACTTATTTAGTTCAGATGGTGTCAAGCGTGTGTGGCAGCATCCAGGTGAGGAGTAAAAAGACAAGTGTGTCTTGCCTACAGTCAAGCATGGTGGTGGGAGTATCATGGTTTGGGAGTTTGGGGCTGAATGAGTGCTGCTGGCTTTGGAGAGCTACAGCTCATTGAAGGAACATTGAATGCCAACATTTACATGCCTATATGGAGATAAGGTATGCACACCAGTGACTATGCAAGGGGAATGCATGTAATAGCAGAAACTGCTGTGTGAATACTGACATGAAAAATTCAATAGCTATATGTAAGAATGAAATGGGAAAAATGGAACCTGCATTACTGCCTTGAATATATGAATAAAGAGAAATTTAGCTACTGAATTGATCAATGCAATAGAGCCCCAACACTACGCCAAAGTATTTCTCTACGTTGGGGTCCCTAGCTTGTGTGTCCTCTCATGCAGTTAAAAAACTTACCGTGTATGGGAAGCTGAGACCAAGGCTATATATACGTATCATGTGGATTGGCAATAGGTGTGAATGGGGTGGGTTCACAAACGAAAAACTACTAACAAATAAGGAATAACGTTTGGAACTCCATTCTATGTCTGAACTGGGTGCAAAAACCTAAAAAAACCATCACTATATGGAGATAAGGTATGCACACCAGTGACTATGCAAGGGCAATACATGTAATAGCAGAAACTGCTGTGTGAATACTGACATGAAAAATTCAATAGCTATATGTAAGAATGAAATGGGAAAAATGGAACCTGCATTACTGCCTTGAATATATGATTTTCAAGTTTTTGCACCCAGTTCAGACATAGAATGGAGTTCCAAATGTTATTCCTTATTTGTTAGTACTTTTTCGTTTGTGAACCCACCCCATTCACACCTATTGCCAATCCACATGATACGTATATATAGTCTGGGTCTCAGCTTCCCATACACGGTAAGTTTTTTTTAACTGCATGAGAGGACACACACAAGCTAGGGACCCCAACGTAGAGAAATACTTTGGCGTAGTGTTGGGGCTCTATTGCATTGATCAATTCAGTAGCTAAATTTCTCTTGATTCATATGTTCATGGCAGTAATGCAGGTTCCATTTTCCCCATTTCATTCTTACATATAGCTATTGAATTTTTCATGTCAGTATTCACACAGCAGTTTCTGCTATTACATGTATTCCCCTTGCATAGTCACTGGTGTGCATACCTTATCTCCATATAGCGATTTTTTTTTAGGTTTTTGCACCCAGTTCAGACATAGAATGGAGTTCCAAACGTTATTCCTTATTTATTTAACATTTACATGCCGACATACCGGAAAAGAACATGATACCCTCCCTCCTGAACTCTACCACAGGGCAGTATTTCAACATGATAAGGACATCAAAAACACCTCCAAGACATCCCCTGCCTTGTTAACCCCTTCACGACCGGCCGATTTTTCGCTTTCCGTTTTTTTTTCCGCCATTCTTTTTCTGAGAGACGTAACTTTTTTATTTTTCAGTTAATATGGTCATGTGAGGGCTCATTTTTTGCGAAACGAGCTGTACTTTTAAATTAAACCATCAGTTTTACCATATAGTGTACTGGAAAACGGCACAAAACTTCCAAATGCAGAAAAATTGCAAAAAAAGTGCGATAGCACTATGGTTTTTCAGATATTTTATTCACTGTGTTCACTATATGGTAAAACTGATGTGTGGGTGTGATGCCTCAGGTCAGTGTGAGTTCGTAGACACCAAACATGTATAGGTTTACTTTTATATAAGGGGTTAAAAAAAAATCGGAAGTTTGTCTGAAAAAAGTGGCCCACGTTTTACGCCATATTCCGTGACCCGTAGCGTTCTCATTTTTTGGGATCTATGGCTCAGTGATGGCTTATTTTTTGCGTCTCGAGCTGACGTTTTTAACGGTACCATTTTTGCGCAGATGCTACGTTTTGATCGCCTCTTATTGCATTTTGCGCAAAAGTTGTGGCGACAAAAAAAGTCGTTTTGGCGTTTGGAATTTTTTTGCCGCTACGCCGTATACTGATCAGATTAATTGATTTTATATTTTGATAGATCGGGCGTTTCTGAACGCGGCGATACCAAATGTGTGTATAATTTTTTTTTTAACCCTTTAATTTTCAGTGGGGCGAATGGGGGGTGATTTGAATTTTTAGGTTTTTTTGTTTTTTTTTAATTTTTTAAAACTTTTTTTTATTTATTTTACTAGTCCCCCTAGGGGGCTATTGCGATCAGCATTCCGATCGCTCTGCAGTATCTGCTGATCACAGCTACAAGGCTGTAAACAGCAGATACGCTCTCTTTCTCTTTTGCTGTGCCGCTGGCACAGTGAAAGTGAAAGCAAGTCAGGTGTAGTATAGGAGTCATCACATGACCCTGTGCTACCATGACAACTATCGCGTCACGTGACTTCCGGTATCGGGCGGTAAGTAAAAGTTTACCGCAATCGCGCTTATAATGGCGCTGTCACATATTGACAGCGCCATATAAGGGGTTAAACGGCATGAGCAGATAACGATTCTGCTCGTGCCTAGCAGGCACACATCTCAGCTGTGAAAATCAGCTGAGATGTGTGCCGATCGCAGCATGATGCTGCCGGCAGACCGCGGGCAGTAACGTTATGACCGCTAGGACGTAATTTTACGGCCCGCGGTCGTTAAGGGGTTAAAGAAACTGAGGGAAAGGTGTTGTACTGGCCAAGCATGTGTACAGACCTAAAGAAGACCTAAACACTAATTGAGCATTTGTGGGGCATCCTCAAACAGACGTTGAAGGAGTGCAAGGTCTCTAACATATACGGGCTTCATGATGTTGTCATGGAAAAGTGGAAGAGGATTCCAGTGGCAACCTGTGAAGCTCTAGTGAACTCCATGCCCAAGAGAGTTAAGGGAATGTTTGAACATAATGGTTGCCGCACAAAATGTTGACACTTTGGGCACAAATTGGCCATTTTCACTTAGGGGTGTACTCACGTTTGTTGCCAATGGTTTTGACATGAATAGCTGTGTGTTGAGTTATTTAGAGGGCACACCAAATTTATACTGTTATACAAGCTGTACACTGACTACATTACATTGTATCAAAGTGTCATATCTTCAGTGTTGTCCCATGAAAAAATATAATAAAATATCTACAAAAATGGGAGGGGTATACTGACTTTTGGGATACACTGTATGTGCTACATAAGAATCAAGTAATTTTGAAAGTGCAACATTGTGGACTCTTTACATGTAAGACTTCTTTAACTGGACTGTGTTATTAATGAAGGGGGGAGTCGGGTGATGGCCGGCAGGGCTCACTCTCCTTCCTCAATCTGATGCTGTGCATGTGCTCCGCCCCAGCTGGGTGGTGCGACACTTACTTGTGTCTTCTGCAGCATGTCCGCCATCCTGTTGCTGGTCACCGTCATAGACGTGGTTGGATAACACATCACAAATGCAGTTTCTTTGCAACTCAACCACAAACATTTTATTTGTTTATCATCCTTTGTGACAGGTAGTTCCTCCTGGACAGACATGGCCTCTTTCCTTCTAAATTCCTGTTCTGCTGCCACTGTTCTATGGGGTATCTTCCTGTCTAGCCCTTGCCCTAGGTAATAGTCCTCCAGAGACTGAGTCTGACTTCTGTGCTTCTGTCTCTCTTTGCTCCGCAGCTACCCATGTCCTTAGAACACAATGAAGGAGCCTCCCTGGTTCCTAGGCAGACCCCGAAACAGATAATATTTGCCCCAGGAAACCTCTCTTCAGAACTGAACTTACTTCCTGGCCTGTCTGGCTAACAATTCTCTGCTCATCTCTTTGTGCTTTGTCTCCTAAGCTACCACAGTATCCATCTCTGGCCTGCTGCACCTGCACATAACACTCCCTATTGCTAATAAACTATCTACCTACCACTTCAGCCCCTCCTGCACACTTGGTCCCTACGTTACACTAAATCTTACCTTAAAACATTCCTATAGGATTATACCTTCAGTCACACATAACATATTCCACTTTACATAAAAAAATACAATATTTACCCCATAATAAAATCCTTTACATGAGACACAGTAGGATACAACATACAGTAATACACTTAAAAGGTATTTTTACATATAAATATATATATAAAACACAGTACACGCTCAGTAGGAGTGGGGCAATCTGACCACCTCCTACAAACCCCATAGTGACAGAGCCAATTTTAAGCTTTAAAAGGTTGTCGAGTGCCTAAACTGTATATAGTAACAACTTTTGTAATCATCTTTATTACACAATGCCCTACACTTCTCCCTATCTAGCTAATTCCTAAATATGATTTTTTTTTCTGCACTTACTGTGATGTTTCATTTAAGAAGAGTCTTAAACGTGACATCATAGGAGGCTGGGGCTGCACTCATTTCCCTGCAGCATCTTTTGCCCCTGCTGGAACAGGACATCAACCATGGGGCAGCGCTGCAGTTACGTACTAGTTTCTTGAATTGACGCTCCCTCTTAAGATGTCTTGGATCCATGGCGGAGGGATATTTGTGCAGGCAGCCCTGGCACTTTGCTCCTTGCATCTTTGCTTCTGTGATTGAAGGCGTCATCAGGGGGCGGCAATAGAAGCAGTGGGTGATACCAGCGTTGCCACACAGCTTCGAACACCGGCCTCAAATGAATTGTAATAAGGGGGCGGTGCTGGTGTCACTCACTGCTTCTAGCACCACCCCCTGACATAGTTTTCTTTCATAGAAGTGTGACGCCTTGGCCTATCAGGTCGTCACAGGGTATTGCGCAATCTGCCCTTATGTGCAATATCCACCTCCTCCTTGGTTACGGGTCCCTAACTATTGGTGTTGCCATGGACCAGCTAATCAAAATCCTAGGAACACTCTGCACAACAACCACCAGACACACCAGTGGACGGCCTTAGTGGAATAGGGTCGCCCACTTGGGGGGTTGGTTAAGGGGAGGTTAGGAGTGTCAGAAGTGGGGTTCGGTTGAAGTTGGAGGTGAAAGTGAGAGGAGGTCAGGAGCTATGCTCCTTGGAAGTACTAGGTAGCAGACGCTGGTCTAGGCCTGGTAGGAGCTGGTCACAGGGGATCGTGACAAGGGGCACGGCATTGTCGTGCAGGACAGACGGCGGCCTTGTACCATCACCGGGCTGGGACAATGGCACAACGGGGTACGTGGATTCTAGGTCGGAGTAGCTTCAGACAACCTGACAATTTACCCGACAAGAATGGAGCCTTCAAGATCTGCTCTCCACCCACTCCAAAATCGGGGTACTAGCGCAACGAGAAGGATAGGACTTTCCACAAATACGGTCCAAAAAATCCCAAGCGTGAACCCTGAGAGCAAGCTCCCTCAGTTAGCCATACTGGGGAGCGGCAGCGGTGTCCAGAACTTTGGTTTACTACAGTTGTCGGTGTCAGCGTTATTGGACTGAGTGAGTACGCAAGTGACCCTTACCCCCCCAACGGCACCTCCCTGTCACCACCCCCGAGTCCCGGGGCATCCACCTACCCATGGAGGGGTTAACACCTGACTGCCCACTCCATCGCCACTGGTTACTCCCAGCCGCAGCGGTGGTACTCCATCTTACTACACACCACGGGTGGCGTCACAAACTCTCAATATACCATGCCCCCTGTAAATACCCATCTTCATTCGAGTAGCTGTGAGACCCTTGGGTCCTGACGCCCCTCGAGCCACAGCGGATCTGGATCCGAGCAGCCCGGCTGCTGAGACGGGGGCGGTACAGAAGCAACAGTGGCAGAGATAGATACACTGCCTACACTGATATTCCTCAGTGATACAAGAAACTAGTACCTAACTGTAGCGCTGCTCCCTGGTGATGCCTTGTTCTAGGAGGGTAGATAGATACTTCAGGGAAGTTAGTGCAACACCAGCCTCCTGTGACGTCACGTTGGAGATACCCCTCAAATGAAACTTCACGGTTAGTTCAGTAAAAAAACAAACACGTTTAGGAATTTGCTTGAAATTGAGAAATGTAAAGTATTTTAAAATAAAGCAAATTAAGGATAAATATTTAGAATGGACATTTTAGGTGCCGGACTAACCCCAATCTGACCAATGTCACTTTGTGGTAATAACTTTGGAATGCTTTTAAATATCCCAGTGATACTGAGACTGTTTCTCCTCACACATTGTACTAAATGTTAGTGGTTTATTTTTAGTCATTACATTTTTCAATCATCCTTTTATTTTGTTATAATGTTGGGTTAAAATTTTAGCTGCCATTTTTCATTTTTTTTTCAGTGAAACTTACAAATTTCATTTTTTACAAACCTTCTCAGGTTTGAGGGAACTTTCAGGAGCTATGTATTGGAAGACCCCCAGAAATGATATCATTTTCAAAACTGTACCCCTCAAGTTATTCTAAATTGATGTTAGGAAATTTGTTAACTCTTCAGGTGCTACACAGGAATTATTGCAAAGCGGATTGAAAAAATGAAAAAGGACATTATTACCACTAAAATATTACTTCAGCTAAAATGTTTCATTTTCACATAGATTAATAGGAGAAAATGGACCCTAAAATGTAATTATGCAATTTTTCCCGTAAGTGGTAATTTCCCAGATGTGGTAAAAAACTGCTGTTTCGGTGCATGCTTGGGCAGAAGAGAAGAAGCACTATTTAGTATTTGTAGTACACATTTGGCTTGAATACACTGCAGACACCATGTCTCATTTGCAGAGCCCCTGAGGTAACAAAACAGCAGAAACCCCCACAAAACCTCACAAAACCCCTCGATCAATGGGTGAGTTAAGCATTTTGAATCCACAGTTGCCTCAAAGAACTTTATAACATTTGAGTGTGATAATGAAAAATTAAGTGCCACATGGAGTCTTGCAGAAGCTTTGCCGACTGTCATGGCGGCGTTTGGTGCTATTCAAACCAAACAATGGCCCAAAATATGTAGTAATCTCAATAAATTACATAAATACCCAAAAAGAAAACAAGAGTTTCTCTATTTATTGAGACAATCAGAATTTAAGTACAGTTGAATTTCTTTATAATCTAAAAAGGAGATTTTCCTATATATTTATACTTTTAGATGAACTTTTGTATTTTTTGCATCTTGTGTATCTTGTGTATCCACTGCGTTTATCCTGACCTACCACATATGCTTTTATGTATGTTTTAAATATTTTTGACTAATAATAAAATATATTTTTAAGACATTCTCTTGTTTTCTTTTTGGGTATTTTTTGCATGCTGTTCAGATTGCAGATTCTGACAGTCTGCCAATGATTTCTCTGGTGTCTGGGACCTACACAGGCAGACTTGTGCGTCGATCTGCTGTGTGCTGATTCAAAGGCAGGCTAGCAAGAATGAATCTCTGCTGGTCTGCTTGCTCCTTTGGTCTCATGTTGTGGGGAGGCCTATCACATCTGCTCCCCTCCTATTTATGCTAGTGGAAACCTTCAGCCAATGCCAGCTATAGATTATTCTATGTTGGTCCATGAGGTGTGGTGTCCCAGACTTACTAATGAAAGTTGTGCACTTTGCTTGGTATGGTTGTGGAGTTTACCCCTGTTGTTTTTTTAGCTTCCTTCCTGCTCTTGTTTTTACTCCTGAACCTCTTATTGTCTTTACTTTTGTGTGTGCATGCTGTGTGACTGAGTTTTGGTTTTCCTTTGTCTGTGAGTTTCATCAGGATTGTTCAGGAGTAGGGCCAGGAAGGAGACTTAAACCTCTCTACCATCAAGAGTATCTGTCAGATTAGGTATAACATAGGGCCCGCTTGCTTGAGGGAAAGATTAGGTGCCCCACTATCCCATAGGCATTGTGACATTATTTTTTTCCAGTAAAATATTGTGTTAGCCTTAAGGGGTACTTTGCACACTACGACATCGCAAGCTGATGGTAGCCATTCCGAGCACGATAGTTCCCGCCCCCGTCGCAGCTGCGATCTCTTGTGATAGCTGCCGTAGCGAAAATTATCACTACGGCAGCTTCACATGCACTTACCTGCCCTGCGACGTCGCTCTGGCCGGCGAACCGCCTCCTTCCTAAGGGGCGGGTTGTGCGGCGTCACAGCGACATCACACGGCAGGCGGCCAATAGAAGCAGGGGGGCGGAGATGAGCGGGATGTAAACATCCCGCCCACCTCCTTCCTTCCTCATTGCAGCCGGGACGCAGGTAAGGTGATGTTCCTTGCTCCTGTGGCTTCACACACAGCGATGTGTGCTGCCGCAGGAATGAGTAACAACATCGTAACATCGGTCCTTCCGAAATTATGGAAATGAACGACGCTACACCGATCATACGATTTTGATGCTTTTGCGCTTGTTAATCGTAGTAAAAAGGATTCACATACTCCGATGTCGACAGCGACGCTGGATGTGCGTCACTTTCGATTTTACCCCACCGACATCGCACCTGCGATGTCGTAGTGTGCAAAGTACCCTTAAGTTTGTAGTTTTCACTAGGAGTAACAGGAGAAAATGAAATCCATAATTTGTTAGCCAATTTCTCCCTAATGTGGCAATATCCCATATGTGGTCATAAACTGCAGTGTGGACTCATGGCAGTGTCTTGAATAGAAAGAGTGCTATTTGATTTTTAGACTGCAAATTTTGTTTTAACAGATTGCGGATGTCATGCAGCATTCAAAGAGTCCATGACATGCCAATATAGCAGAAACACCAGACAAGTGACCACATTCTAGAAACTAGACCTCCACATGAGGAATTCATATAGGGGTATATTGGGTATTTTTAAGGTTAGAACATTGATGTGAAAACAAAAAAAATACACTCTTCATTAAAACACTTTCTTAACATCAAATTTATAATTTCCACAAGTGGTGATAGGAGAAAATGTTACGCAATTTCTCCTGAATGCAGTAACACCCCATATGTCGTAAAAAAAAAAATGTTTGGAAACAAGCCAAAACTCAAAAAGCAAAGAGAGCTATTTAATTTTTGGATCATAAATTTGAACACCATATAGCATTTGCAGAGCCCCTAAGATGTAAAAAAAAGTAGAAACCCCCACAAGAGACCCCATATAGGACACGTGACTGCTTAAGATTTCTGCTTTCTCTAGGGGTTTAATGAGTATTTTAAAGCCACAAGTGCCTCACAGAAGGGGAAATATGACATTTTAGCGCTAAATATGTCATTTTTTTTATTAGCTGTAAATTTTGCAGTTACACAAGGGTTGACAGGTGAAATTGGACCCCAAAATTTGTCACCTATTTTCTCCAAAGAGCAGTGATACTATATATGTCATCAGAAACTAGTATTTGGCTACATGGCAGGTCTTATTAGGAGCGAGTGCTATTTGGCTTGTGGAGCGCAGATTTTGCAAGTATAGTTTGCAGGTGACATTTACGGAGCCCATAAGATGCCAGAACAGCAGAAAAAAACCCAATGTGACCCCATTTTAGAAACTGCAAGTCCTGGAATTAATTCATCTACTGCTGAAGTGACTATTTTGGCCCCAAAGGTGTTTTCACTTTTTTTTCAATTTTAATATTTTATTGAGTTTACAAAAGTACAAGTAGTAACAGTAAAGACAAAACGGCAGTCGCAATCGGAAACAGAAGTGTTTTCACTTTTTAACACCCACACCATGTTTTTTTCTGGAGTATGGCAAATAAGCTTGTTTTTCTGGAGGCACACATCCTATAATTTGTTAATTTGGATGCAGTTTAGGCACACTGTGGAGCTCAGACAAAGAGGGGGGCATTTTAATTTGGGAACACAGATTTCCCTGGATTCTTTGTTCCTACAGTAACGTGGAAATCCCTTATATTTCCAAAGACAGATGATGGTCCAAAGAGGGAACTTATTTTGTGCGGGCTAAGTTAGGGTTTTTATTGGTAACATGTTGGGGTGTATTACAGTTTCAGTATATGGCTCGGATCACATTCTTGTGTCCTACGCTGAGCACTAACATAGTGCGCTGATTGTGTTAAAGTGGGAGACCTTTACACCTTTTAACCACTTTGATTCCACTATCACATTTGACAGTGGCATTTAAGGAGTTAAATTGCCCAAAACGGTTGCAAAACTGGTTGGGGCCGCTGCAGCAGGGATTATTATACAGCTGACACCCCTGGGAGTTTCGCCCACTGGTGATGGTAAATTATTTTTCCTCAGAGCCATGAAAGAGTGGCGCAGAGAAATAAGGTCCCTTAAAGGTACCCGTGAAAAGGCATATTAGAGATCAATAATGGTTTTTAAGTGTCTACTTAACATTTAATGACGTCCCCCGAGTCCCCCAATGTACAGCTCCTCTATGCACAGTAAGGCGCCCTTACACCTCCCCTATACACAGTATGATGGGATTACAGCTCCCCTATACACAGAATGATGCCTCTATACACAGTATGATGCCCCTATACACAGTATGATGGGCCCACAGCTCCTCCAAAACAATGGTCCATACACTATACAATAGCCACCACAATAGCCGACACACTATTTGATGATACCCACAGTAGACCCCGTGGACACAGCACCCAGGCAGCTAGGTGAGACATCTCAATTTTTTTCATCTTCACTACCTCCTCCTATAAATAGTGGGCCAGAGGTTATTTCTGGGGGGTCAGCAGGGGTGTTGGATTCTTGTTGCAGGGCTTACAGTATTTAACTGCAGTTTTGTGCTGCGGGGTGCGCAAGGATGAATATCCCATGCTGCAGCAGGGAAAGGGAACTGAGAATGTGGTTTCGAGGTTGTTTTGTCTGGTAATGCCATGGTTGCAGGCATGTCAGCGGCTGGTATCTTGGCAATAATTTTTAGGTTTACGGCGCATAATGTTGCGGGGGATGGTATGTCGGTTTTAGTTTAGACAGCACTTAAGGACAAGGAGATAGAGAAGGAAGATACTTTCAGACTTGATGATCCAGCAAAAGAAGAGGTGTTTGTGTGTTTTGAGGGCCGTTGGGGGTTCATTTGAAACAGAAAATAAGGAAAAAATGTGAAAGACTTAATATGTTGATACTTTTTCACTATAACCTTTAGAGCATTTTAATCTAGATAAGGCACAAAAGACTGACTCAAAAAATTGGATGGGGAGAGGAGGAGGTACCATTTAATTCCACGTACCTTCTCTAATTTGTTGCAAGCATTTGCTATTTTGGTTAGCGTGAAAGAGAAGACGGCCCCGAAAAATTGTTTCGCTTTTTTTTGCTAAATGGATGCAAGTGGGGAGGCCTACAGAGTTTATGGGGGGCCAGGGGTGTTTACACTATGACAAGCAATTTTGTCAATGTAAAGCGGTGTGGTCCAACATATGTTGGGACCATAAGGCTATCACAATTTAGGCATGAATGCTCTTTGTGCAGTGGGACTCCCAGTGGATCAAAAGGTTTTCGGGGTGAGAAACAAAGGGGGGGATGACACTGAAAAAAGGGGTGATGCCGGTTTGTCTGGCAGAGACGGAGCACATTCTAAGTAGATATTCAACTAGGGCAGCAGCTGCTTTGTTAGAGAATGATTTTAGAGACATTTTAGGATCCTGTTCGTTGATAAAAAAAATCCTCAAAAAACCTGAAGTTGGCTGTACAATTTCCTGAGGTAGTTTCCGAAAAATTGCTTTAGGAGGTATTGTTTGGTAGAATGGTGGGACCACCAAAAGAGGAACCAAATGCATTTTGGTTGGTCCACTATTTTTTTTTTCTGAAGGGTTCTTCAGTAAATGATGGCATTGATCTGAAGTTATGCTTAGTGGATTACACATTGTTTTATGTGGTGATAGAGTGGGTACAGTTTTTTGGTAAAGGAAATCTATTGGCAAAAACTAATATCCAAACGGCCTTCAGGTTCTATGCTACCAGATAGTATGCACTTGTTTGGCTGATTTTGGGATGGATTTTTTTTCGTGGATCATTGTCTCTCTATGGGATGTTCTTTATCCTGAAATTATGTTGAAACATTTAGTTCATGCTTAGGGCGGCTTTGCACGTTGCAACATCGCACGTGTGATGTCGGTGGGGTCAAATCGAAAATGACGCACATCCGGCGTCACTTTCGACATCGTAGTGTGTAAATACTAGATGACACGATGAATGAGCGCAAAAGCGTCGTTATCGTATCATCGGTGTAAGCTCCGACTTTTTCATAATTACGCTGCCGCGACAGGTACGATGTTGTTCCTCGTTCCTGCGGTAGCACACATCGCTGTATGTGAAGCCGCAGGAGCGAGGAACATCACCTTACCTGCCGCCGGCGGCTATACGGAGGGAAGAAGGTGGGCGGGATGTTTACATCCTGCTCATCTCCGCCCCTCCGCTTTGATTGGCCGCCTGCCGTGTGACGTCGCTGTGACGTTGTACGACCCACCCCCTTAGGATGGAGGCGGGACGCCGGCCACAGCGACGTCGCAGGATGGGTGAGTGCATGTGAAGCTGGTGTAGCGATAATGTTTGCTACGCCAGGAATCACAAGATATCGCTGCTGTGACGGGGCGGGGACTATCGCGTGCACCATCGCAGCATCGGCTTGCGATGTCGCAACGTGCAAAGCCCGCCTTAGAGTGGGTTGTGAAGGATGTTCCTGGTTTGAAATCTTGTTTCCATTGTTTGGATGATTTTTGTGTATAGGCTCAGGTTATTCTTTCACATGTTCAGTTATGTGGTGTACTGTGAAAGGAGTGGCCTAGAGATTTGGAGTCCCTTTGGCAGAGAACAATATGGTGGGACCGGTTACATTTCTAAGTTTTTTAGTATTGTTATTGGCAGGGCTGCCATCAGGGCATTACTACTGAGACTGGTGTAGGGGGCCCGGTGAAGAGGGGGAGCCCGGCTGAGCCAGGAACAATTACTTAGCTTTATTAAGCCCCGGGCCCCCACTCCTCTTCACCGGGCCTCCCTAGTCACAGCCGCAGCAGAGGACCCCGGCAGTGTTGCTTTTGACACTATACACGTGGCTAATTTGCATTGCATTCAAATTAGACATGCGTGCTGGATATATCGGGTATGAAACTGTATACCCGGTATCTAGGGGGGGATGACAATGCATCTGCCCTGGGCGCAACTGTGAGGGGGACGCTGTCGGGCTGCCTGATGCGGCAGTGTTAAAGTCTGGGCCTGTAGTGGGAGCCGATTATTCCCTGAGCACGGCTGTCATGCTGGGGCCCTTGCTCGCTGGTCAGTAATGAGGGCAATCTGACCTATTGTCCGGAGCTCCACACTTCGGGGGGCCCAGGTCAGATCGCCCTTATCACACGCTGCATGCCGGGCAGGAAGCGATCCTGCAGCTCCGCACAGTGAGTGCAGGCAGCGGAATGCAGGAATCTCTCCTCTGTTCCCTGCCCGGCACACTTTCTCTGTGACACACGCGCGCGCTCTGATGATGTCAGTACTGCGCGCGCGTGTGTCATTTCAAAAGTTCCCGCCTGGCTGGCAGGAGAAGAAGCGGCGTGGGCCCCTAGAAGAACAGCACCGTCGCAGCCAGGGCCCATACAAGAGGAGAAGCAGCTCGGCAGGAGGCCCGTAAGGAGGTGCCTGAGGAGGGAGAGGTGAGGGGTGACTAATTAACTGAGGATGGGACAATGAGGTGGGGGGAGTTACTGGTGACTAATACTGGGGGTGTAGCAGTAGCTTAGCTACCGAGGGGGGTGGGGCAGGTGGGGGCGGTCGCTCCGAGCTACTGTCACCCAGGGCCATGTTAAAACAGGTTTTTTTGTTTTGTTTTGACCTCCCATTTCCTTTTGCCATCTAGCAAATCCGATGTTTATTTTCAAGGGGCAGAGGAGAGGGGATTTAATACCTGAGTGCTGCAGAGGCAGGTAAGCTCTAATCTGCTCCCGTGCAGGACCTGCGATGACATCATGTCCATGTGACCCCCATGTGGGAGGAGCCAGAAGATACTTGAGTAGCTGTAGCAGGTGAGGGCACATGACAGGTAATGAGTGAAGAGGAGGACATGGGGGGTGCTGAGTGTGAGGGGCAGAGTGTGACAAGAGAGGGGGCAGAGTGTAACTAGAGAGGAGGCAGAGTGCGACTAGAGAGGGGGCAGAGTGTGACTAGAGAGGGTGCTGAGTGTGACAAAAAAGGGGCAGAGTGTGATGGGGTCAGTGTGACAAGAGAGGTGTTGAGTGTGATGGGCTGAGTGTGACAAGAAAGGTGCTGAGTGTGAGGGGCTGAGTGTGAGCGGCTGTGTGTGACGAGAGGTGCTGAGGGTGAGGGGCTGAGTGTGACAAGAGAGGTGCTGAGTGTGAGGGGCTGAGTGTGACAGAGATGGGCAGAGTGTGAGGGGCTGTGTGTGACAAGAGAAGTGCTGAGTGTGATGGGCTGAGTGTGACAAGAGAGGTGCTGAGTGTGAGGGGCTGAGTGTGACAGAGATGGACAGAGTGTGAGGGGCTGAGTGTGAGAGGCTGTATATATATATATATATATATATATATATGGATATGTATGTTTTTCCAAGAGTGGTGGCGGACTGTAGAAGGTTTGCTCGGTGGAGGCGGAGCTGGGGTGGAGTCTCAAGGCAAAATTATGGGGCCCTGAAACTCCTAGTGGCGGCCCTGGTTATTGGTACTAAGGCAATGAGGTAGGTTGCCTGGGAATTAGATAGTTGATTTCTTGGAAGAGGTTATCAGACTCAGCAAGCTGCAGAATGTTACATTGAAAGGACTATAATATTTGCTAGGAAAACTTAACTCTGCTTACCATAGCATGCTAATGGGTAGGGTTTTCTGCCGGCGGTTCGATATTGATACGGGTGGGATGATTTCCCCGCATTATTTTGTTAGGTTAAAAAATGAATTGAGAACTTGCATAATTTTTAGAATAATACAATGGGAGGTTCTTGAACATGGAGCATGTGGTTAATGCAAATGAGTTAAAGTTGTTTATTTACGTGGCCAGTCAGAATGGAGCTTTTTGTCAGGGTAACTGGGCTTTTGTAAAATTTCCAAAGGAATGGCGCTCTCATGATTTGGTTAAGAATCTGATATTCTAGTTGTTTGCCATTGTAGTGTCCTTGGCGATTTGGAGGTACAGGTTCAGGAATAAAAAAGTGAGATTTTATTGCTACAACAAGGGGGCACAGTGTGCAATTAATTCTTTATCTGCCTTATCTCCACCAGTGGGGAGGGTGTTGCAACGTAGAGTATTACTGGATTTGTATAAGTAAGAAAAACAAAACGCCAGCACTAAATGTGCACTTCAGCACTAAAAATTCCAAACTGTACTTATGTATGAGTCAAGCAATTGGTCCAAGCAAATGCTGCATGAAGTAAATAGCCTGTGGACAAGGCCTGATGACAATGTGAACAGTCACCAACCACCAAAATATAGACAGATGGAATACATCCCAAATTGGGGTGCACAGCATGGTGGGGGTCAGCCACCGACCAATTCAACGAAGAAAAACAAAAAGCCAGCACTAAATGTGCACTTCAGCACTGATAATTCCAAACTGTACTTATTATAAGAATTCTTTATCTGCCTTATCTCCACCAGTGGGGAGGGTGTTGCAACGTAGAGTATTACTGGATTTGTATAAGTAGTATTAAAAACTGGAAGACAAGTAGCACATTTAGGGTCTTATACAATGAGGGACAAGAAGGGGAGCACAGGTACTGCCCACCTTGAGTCACAACCAACTGTTACGGCTTGAAAGCACAGCTGCTGCAGCCCAAAGATAAAAAGGTAATGAAAGGGTTAAATGCCATGCTGCTGAGGAAAAAGACAATCCAGGTATAACCAGAGTGTGATTTAATGTGAACGCGTTTTTGAAGATTCCATCTCCTACTTCAGACAGAATCACAAGTGCCTGATGAAGTGTTGTGATTGTGTGAGTGAAAGGAGAAGGAATCTTCGAAAAAGTGTTCACAATAAATCACTATCTTGTTATACTGTCACACTTGCCGGGTATGACAAGCATGGTACGTGCATTCAGATCTACAGGAAACCTGATGCCCAACAAAAATACAAGAATCAATACCACAAGTAAGGGCAAACACAGGGGACACTATAACAATAGTGGACCCTAGCGTTAGTAAAAGGGGTAGATGGGACATCTCCTGCACTCATCTGCAGCTGTCCCTACTCTCTTAGCCAGGCCCTATACAGTCTCCTCAACTGTTGCCGAGCAGGTACCTGTGACCCTGAGAAACCCTGTAGATTCCCTAGCTTGAGCGCTGGGAGGTGAGGGATGCTAGCCCCACTGTTGCACTAATATGACACAAGCAAAGGTAAGACAAATAGAGGAAAACAGCAACCAAAAGGTTAAAGTCTGGCTTCAAGAACACTCCTCAACAGGACCTTCCACTAAGGTGGCAAGAGTGCGAAGGATTTGAATCTTCATCAGGGATTGCTGGGAAACACCAGTTTTTAAACCAACAGGGGCGTGGCTACAAAGCAGCTGCAACTGAAATGCCCTGCTAGAAGCTGTTGGCAACAAAACTGACATTAATCGTTAGGCACCAAAAGAAATGGAACTACATTTAAATATAAATATAAACTGCTGGGGGCTGGTATTATCAGAGTGGGAAGGGCCATTGTTATTGAAAATAGCAGCCAACAGCCGCCCCAGAATTGTCTCATCCATTAGATGTCCCAATTCTGACACTTTACCCAGCTCATCCCAATTGCTCTGATGCGATGGCAATCGGAGTAATATATGGGGTTGATGAGAGCTGTGATTGATTTGTCATCAAGAACTAGGCTAGCAATGGGGAGGCGGGCATGCACATCGTTTTTTGGATAATTTTTAAGCATCCTTTAATATGCGCTGTTCTCCGCTCCTCAAACTTCCTGATGTGTGCATCATGTGTCCAAGAGCATGTCATGCTTGCGGTCCAGCGCGCGCAATCTGGAAGTTTCTTTTTGTAGAGGTACGCGGCGGCAGCTTCATGCGCCACTAAGACATCAGGATTAATCTGGTAAGAGCTCAATGGTTCTCAAGACTGATGAGCTTCTACCATTGGCTGAAAGATTATACATCAGCAACAGCATCTCCCCACCCTGATACGTCCCTTCTGAGAAAGCAATGCGAAACGTACATCAGGGGTGAAGGGACACGCAACCAGGCACTCCAGTAGGAACTACAACTATATTGAAGGTAAACTGTGCAATAACCTATGCATCTTTTAACCAGCACGGCGTAATTACCAGCAGTTCATGATTTTGCCGTGATTGACACCCATTTGCATTGCTATAACTGTGTCTCACTTTCTATCCACATTAGTGCTATATGTGTGGCAATGCAATGGGGTGTTCACAGGTAAATCATTAAATCCATGATTGGGCAACTGGGTATTGGGCGATAGAGACTGTGTAGCCTGCTTTATTTTGCCGGGCTGGTGTATTTGAACACTGACACTGTGTATTTTTCTATGCTTTTTATAACTTCAAAATGACAATTGTATATGCTCAGTAGCCAGATAATGCACTTTAGGAACTTAAGGTGGCTTTACACGCTACGATATTGCTAAAGCGATCTCGTTGAGGTCACAGCATTTGTGACGCACATACGGCCGCTTTAGCAATGTCTTTACGTGTGACACCTATTAGCGATTTTGAATTGTTGCAAAAACGTTCAAAATCGCTAATCGGTGACATGCCCCCTTCTTCCCAAATATCTTTGCTGCTGCAGTAATGATGTTGTTCCTCGTTTCTGCGGCAGCACACATCGCTCCATGTGACACCGCAGGAACAAGGAACCTCTCCTTACCTGCGTCCTGCCAGCAATGAGGAAGGAAAGAGTTGGGCAGGATGTTCGTCCCGCTCATCTCCGCCCCTCCGCTTTGATTGGGCGGCCGCTTAGTGATGTCGCTGTGACGCCGAACAAACCGCCCCCTTAGAAAAGAGGCGGTTCGCCGGTCACAGCGACGTCGCAGAGCAGGTATGTGTGTGTGACGCTGCCGTAGCGATAATGTTTGCTACAGCAGCAATCACCACATATCGGCCATACGATGGGGGCTGGTGCTATCACGCTCGGCATCGCTAGCATCGGCTAGCAATGTCGCAGTGTGTAAAGCGGCCTTAAGTGTTATTCATGTGACAAGTATCATATATACAGTATTTGATGTTTGGGATCTATCTGGATTTATAATGCACTATGCGCTTTAGATATTAGATGTTTATTAACACTAAATATACAGTGGCTTGCGAAAGTATTCAGCCCCCTTGAATTTTTCAATCCTTTCCCACATTTCAGGCTTCAAACATAAAGATAAAAAAAATTTAATTTATGGTGAACAATCAACAACAAGTGAGAGATGATTGTGAAGTTGAACGAAATGTATTGCTTATTTTAAACTTTTATAAAAAATAAATAACTGAAAATCGGGGCATGTAATATTATTCAGCCCCTTTAAGTTAATACTTTGTAGCGCCACCTTTTGCTGCGATTACAGCTGCAAGTCGCTTGGGGTATGTGTCTATCAATTTTGCACATCGAGAGACTGAAATTCTTGCTCATTCTTCCTTTGCAAACAGCTGGAGCTGAGTGAGGTTGGATGGAGAGTGTTTGTGAACAGCAGTTTTCAGCTCTTTCTACAGATTCTCGATTGCATTCAGGTCTGGACTTTGACTTAGCCATTCTAACACCTGGATACATCTATTTGTGAACTATTCCATTGTAGATTTTACTTTATGTTTGGGATCATTGCCTTGTTGGAAGACAAATCTCCGTCCCAGTCTCAGGTCTTTTGCAGACTCCAACACGTTTTTTTCAAGAATGGTCCTGTACTTGGCTCCATCCATCTTCCCATCAATTTTAACCATCTTCCCTGTCCCTGTTGAAGAAAAGCAGGCCCAAACCATGATGCTGCCACCACCATGTTTGACAGTGGGGATGGTGTTTTCAGGGTGATGAGCTGTGTTGCTTTTATGCCAAACATATCATTTGGCACTGTGCCCAAAAAGTTCGATTTTGGTTTCATCTGACCAGAGCACCTTCTTCCACATGTTTGGTGTGTCTCCCAGGTGGCTTCAGGCAAACTTTAAACAACACTTTTTATGGATATCTTTGAGGAATAGCTTTCTCCTTGACACTCTTCCATAAAGGCCAGATTTGTGCAGTGTACGACTGATTGTTGTCCTATGGACAGACTCTCCCACCTGTAGATCTCTGCAGTTCATCCAGAGTGATCATGGGCCTCTTGGCTGCATCTCTGATCAGTCTTCTCCTTGTTTGAGATGACATTTTTGAGGGACGGCTGGGTCTTGGTAGATTTGCAGTGGTATGATACTCCTTCCATTTCAATCTGATCGCTTGCACAGTGCTTCTTGGGATGTATAAAGTTGTGGAAATCTTTTTGTGACCAAATCCGGCTTCAAACTTCTCCACAACAGTATCCTGATCCTGCCTGTTGTGTTCCTTGGTCTTCATGATGCTCTCTGTGCTTTAAACAGAACACTGAGACTATCACAGATCAGGTGCAATTATACGGAGACTTGATTACACACAGGTGGATTATATTTATCATCATCAGTCATTTAGGACAACATTGGATCATTCAGAGATCCTCAATGAACTGCTGGAGTGAGTTTGCTGCACTGAAAGTAAAGGGAATGAATAATATTGCACGCCCCAATTTTCAGTTTATTATTTTTTACAAAAGTTTAAAATAAGCAATAAATTTCATTCAACTTCACAATTGTGTCCCACTTGTTGTTGATTCTTCACCATAACATTAACATTTTTATCTTTCTGTTTGAAGCCTGAAATGTGGGAAAAGGTTGAAAAATTCAAGGGGGCCGAATACGGTACTTTCGCAAGGCACTGTATATATTTTTTCATACACACTAATGGTTCTGCAAACTAGTGATATATATGACAATTTTTTGTGCAATAGTGTGAATTTTCCTAGTGTTATTTTCATGATGAAGTATTGCATATATTCAGTATTTTGGATTTATCTGGATTTATAATGCACTATGCGCTTTAAGTATAATATGTTAATTTACAGTATAGATACTAGTGGTTTTGTAAACTAGTGACATACAGTAGTATTATTTTTTGCGCAACAGTGTGAATATTTATTAATTAATAACTTTTGATAAAATTATATTTATTGCACTATGCGCTTTCTGTAGTATATGTCAAGTATTCTATACATGCATGTAGTCATTTTGAGGTGTTGTATGTAATGGTGCAAACATCTAGCAACTAGTGTTTTGTCAAAAGATACATTTTTGTACAACTATATTTATTGTGCTTGGCATCTTTTTTTTGTTTCCCAAACAGCTTCATACAGAGTCTATATATTAGACACACCTTTTTTTGCTTACCTGTGATCCTATAATCTGTTGAGTTAATTATCACCTGGTATTGCTCTTGTCCCCCTTAGGTGGCTTTTCCTGTTTTTAAAATTACAGTGAAACCCTGGTTAACGAGAACAATCTGTTCTGGGACTGTGCTTGTTAACCTAGTTACTCGTTCAGCAAAGCAAGATTTCCCATAGGAAATCATTGCAATGCAGACAATTCGTTCCACAACTTGTTAGATGTCTCATCCTGGTCCCCTATTGTGCCATTCCACATACGTACAAACACACACAAACATACACAAACACGCACGCACACACACAAATTATGCTCACCTTACCTTCCGTTCCATCGCCGGACTCATGGTTCTTGTAGTTCGCCGGTACAGGATGTGTATCGGGTAACCATCGCGACGAGGGAGGAACTTCCGCTCCCAGAGCAAGTTCTTCCCTCGTCGCTATGGTTACCGATACACATCCTGTACCGGCGACCTACAGAACCATGAGGAAGGTGATGGAACAGAAGGTAAGGTGAGCATAATACGTGTGTGTGCCTGTTTGTTTGTGTGTGTTTGTGCGTGCTTGTGTGTGTTAGAGTGCGGTAGATGTACGGAACCGGAAGTGTGTGCGGTGAGTATTTTGCTCGTTCAGCAAAGCTTGCTCGTAAACTGAGTTACAAACTTACAGCAAGCTTTGCTCATTAAGCAAAATACTCGCTAACTGGGTTACTCGTTAAGCGAGGTTCCACTGTATTTTGTATATATCTAATAAAGGATTTAATAAAAGGATGTTTAAAAATTATCCAACAAACTATGTGCATGTTCACTTCTTTACTCAGCTGGGACTATTCCCTGCCGTTTTTTTGTTGAGTGTTCAGAAGCGAAATGTATGCTTTTCTTTTTGACAACAAAGTGATTAATAGTAATGGGGAGACTTATATGAGACACCCCCATTACTAACTGTTTAAGTAGAAACAAATAAACACACACACAGAAAAAAACCTTTATTTGAAATAAAAAATACAAACATCCTCTTTTACCCCTTTATTAACCCCCAAAACACCTCTGCAGGTCTGACCTAATACACACGACATCCCAGGAAGATCCATGGCTCTACCACATCCAAAGGCTGCAGTGAAAGAAAACATGACCACTCACTGCAGCCTTTTGGACACACTGAGGGCAGCGGGGGAGCCCCTGGCTGTGAGAATTGGAGACAACAGCCATGTCACCAGAGGTCACAGCTGGAGGTTCCCATGCTACTGTGGCGCCCTGGACAAGCCAGGGGCCACAGAGAACAACACCAGCACACCCCACACTCCCGGTCAGGCACACCGAAGTCAGACACAAACCCTTGTTGCCTTCCTCCAGGGGCTGATGTTCACACCAGGGGGTGGGCCAGGCGGTTGGCCCCGCCCACCGAGGAGTTCACAGTCCTGGAGGCGGGAAAAGCAGGCAGATGAGTTGAGGAGTAGAGAGAGATAGAGTTGTGAAGTAAAAGTGAGAGGAAGGAAAGTGGCAGTTAAGCAGCCTGAAGTTGGTCCGGGTGTGTGGCCCGGACGGATCAGCAAGGTTGGCAGACGGGGGTGACCGTCTGCAGGAGTGGCCTATTTGAGCTTACCGTAAAGACCGTGGACGGGCGGTGGCCCGGCAATACTGGACCGGTACGCAAAGAGAAGCCAGCACCATCGGGCAGGGGCTTACGGACCCCGGCAAGGCTAGGAGTCGCCGTGAATTTGCCAAATTCGTTAGTGAAGGGAACCTCCTGGGTTTCCCAGCAGCCAAGTCCCGACAGAAGGCAACAGTCCAACGAGAGAGGGAAACACAGTCACCGCCAAGGCTAAAGTTCCCAGGGCCAGAGCCTGCGGGCAAAAGGGGCTCCTCCAGCCCATATCCAAGCTGGGGAGCGGGTTACCGGTGGGAACCCATTGGAACCGTTTACAGTGCACAGGTGCAGGGAAAGGCAGTCACCATCAACCTGCCGGGAGAAACAACACCGCAGCCGTCTGTGGGACCCGTCCATCCAGCCGTGTGTTTTACCGAGAACTGTGTCCTCATCATTGGCTGAGTGAGTACCACCGTGCCGTGCGGCACAGCGCTGCCCCCGCGACCCTGCACCTCACCAGGCCCTTTAACCCGCCTGTCATCCATTCCTACCCCATCACCGGGCCCCGGGACAACCAACCCCCTACCCACGGAGGGGAGAACTAACAACAAAGCTGCTCCCTGTCACCGCTCCCGGGATCCCCGTCCAGAGCAGCAGTGGTGTCACCAATATCACCACAACCGTGGGTGGCGTCACGGACAATATCCAAATCCCTCACAATCCAATCAATCTCCCTTTTCACTTACGGGCGAGGAACGCCGCTCGAGTCCCCGGGATCCGGCCCACCGCTCGAGCCATCACCGAGCAGCTGCAGCCGCAGCAGCAGCAGCGGCCGGACCCGAGCAGTGGGAGAGCGCAGCGTCCCCTCCTCCGCCCGCGACACTACCTTCAGTGACCTCCGCTGAACTTGCTGCCAGATTGCTCTGCCACGATGTCACGCAATCCATCAGTCCAGCAATCCGGCATCGAGTTCAGCTGTGGTCATAGTTGGCAGCTCACACAGCACACAGGGTAGCTTGGGAACTGCCATCTGTGACTTCAGTTGAACTTTCTGCCCGATTGACTGACTGTTGGATTGTGTGACACTGTCGGCATAGTTTGTTTTGGCTGAGAGTAACTAAAAAAATACAGAAATACCGAGTTTCTTTTTGTACGATATGTGAATGAATAGAGGGAGCACCCTGTCGTGCCCCGCTCCAATCCATGCCTTTGTTAAAAAGGGGTCTACTTCTGTCACCTTTGGAATTTAACATGACTTCAGCCTAGGAACCATTGTTCCAGCTGGGGAATTAGAGAACTGCTCCACTGCCCAGCACAGAACCCACAAATTCATTTGGAGAACTCAGTTTGGGATAATCCAGTCACCTGTTCACACATCTCGTTGTGCTCGGTTAGCTTCCTAATCTTGCCACTATCTCGTCTCAGTGTGTGCCCCATAAATGTGGGGTGCTGTTGGCTGGGGTGATTGGCCCGAGATACCCTAAGTCACAAAGGTTAAAATTTTGGGCGAGCTAGCGAAAGGGTGAGGCTGTCACTTGCACCATCTTGTGTCCTTGCTGGGAATGAACTATATGCTGTTGACTGGTGATGACTCAATAAAGACTTACTGAAGCGTGGACCCTCACTCTGTATTGTCTGAATAGTGTTTTGCCCACAAAGGAGTATGGGGTATTCGGGGAGCACCAGCCTATGCAGTTTTTCTAAAGACTGCTAGACCAGCAGATGAGAGCACTCACTGACCCTTGTGTCTTCACATGTGTCTTACGCTGATGAATAGTGATGAACTTTGTGTCCAGTATAAATTGCCAACATTATTGGCAAGAACATTTTGCAGAGACCAGTTCTCTAGGAAACATTAATTCTTGGAACAAGATAATCACCTTGCAAATGTGCGTGAGTTGATCGGTTCAGGTAGGAAATACCAGCACTATACTTTCCGTGAAACCCCGATGGAGAATCAAATAACCTTCACTTGACAACTGTATGGAGCAGCTAATTTAATACTTGTTATCCTTCACATGATACATCCGCACTGAAATGTGCAGCTAATTTACAAGGGCATAAAGTCTTATTTAATAAAGCATCACATGACATGCTGTGTTTGCAAGTCTGCACATTTACTAAAAGAATTAAATGTTTTTTAACGACTTTCTCTTCAACTTTTCAAATTAATTTATATATTAATATATACATATATTTATTCTTCTAGTGAATGTAAACTGAAAAATTATACATATCTATTTAAATTTACATAAGGTTATTTGTATAGTTGTGTTTATGTCGCGCCCCTGAAGCTATCAGGGAGCTACAAGGTACTGCATCCCCACCAGGATGCAGGGCCTACCCCCTAGGGACCCAGAAGACCAGTGCCGGTAACACACAAACATTCCAGGTAATCCCTGTTTTCCCCTCAAATCCCCCATAGATGGTACCAGGCTAGGGTTGGATCAATGGATGGTCACCTAGAGGTGGAGCCAATCCAGTCCACTAGACAACCAGGTGAGAGAGGCAGACAGTAGACAGTCAGAAAGTGGAGAGTGAGGAGTCGAGGAGTGACAGTGAAATTGAGCAGACGGACTGACAGGAGTGAACAGTGACCTGAGGGCCCAGGCGGTTAGTTGCCGGTGGAGTATGGAGGAGTGCTCCCGGAACCATGCACCAACGCGGTACAGAATCCTAGGTCAGGCAAACGCTCCAGGCAGACCTGATAAAATGTGCACTGTGAGGGGATCATCAAGGACCTCACTAACCTTGAAGTTCGGGATTCAGTAGCAAAGGGAGGATCGGGGACAGGACCAGAGACTCCAGTCCACCAGGGTTGACACTACCGTCATACGGACTGCTGAAGAAGACAACGAGGAGGGGACCCCCAGCCGATCCAAGCCACGGGGACCCACCGACCAAACACAGATACAGGGGAAAGAAGCCACCAGGTCACTAAACCAGCACTGGGATTACGGGGACCTGCGGTAAGGCCAGCCAGCCTCGGGTGACCAGTTACCAGCCTGCAGTGAGTAAAAAGAACCAGTTACACTGAAACTACCGTTGTGGCCTACCTTCTTTCAACGCCCGTTACATCACCTACCCTCTGGAGCCTGGCCCTGCTTGCAGAGGGCCTAACAACCAGGCTGTCAATAACACCAGCCCCAGTAGTGAAAACTGTGCAGAGGCGGCTCCATCCTCATAGCCGCAACACCGCAAGTGGCGCCACGTGTGAACATTATTCAAATCCCCTGTAACTATTTCCCCTTTTAAAAAAGCACTCAGGGCACGGGACCGGGCAACGGCCACCAAAGTGACATTCCGCAGCTATACATCGCCCGGGACCGAGTACCCCATATCCCTGGGCGACACATTTACAGTTCTTATTCAAGAAACTATGAATGCCTTGCCCACCTTGTTCCTAATGATCACAGCAGGAGTGTAGCTACTTGGGGGCAATGGGAGTGCTTGCCCTTGGCCCCTAGCTCAGAGAGGCACACACAGAGCGACCACCACTCTTAACTGTAACAGCATGTGCAGCACCCCAAAAAAGATAAGCTCTGCTTTAGAGCAGGGAGACCGTGCCCCTACTGTAGACCGGAGGTCATTTTAAGCCTGCAGCTTACAGAACAGCATGGTGATGCACTGCACAAAGTGGGGGCAGAGTGACACAATGACGTCACCACAACTCTGACTTCCTGTGCATGCGACTATGTGATTACATCAATGCGATCATCCGCCTGCTCCTTGCAGCTTTAGGGTTAGGTGAGAATATGATGTTTTTATTTTATTTAATACTTGTGGTGTGAGGCCATCATAAAGTGTGGAGGGTCCTCATGCAGTGTGGGGGCTGTTGTACTTTGTGGGGTGCTCATACATAGTAGGGGTTTCTGTGGGAGCCCTCAAAGTGTGAGGGTATAATAAAGTTTGAGGGGTACTCATACAGTATGGGGATACTGTGGAGGTCCCTCATTTAGTGTAGGGGATATTGTGGGGGCCCTCATATAGCTTGAGGGCTACTGTGTAGCCTTTTTACAGTTTGGGGACTACTGTTGGAGGTCCTAGTACAGTGTGGGGCCTACTATGGGGGCCATCATACATGTATGGACTACTGTTAGTTTAGGGGCCATCATAGTATGGAGACTACTGTGGGGGCCATTATACAGTGTGTGGACTACTGTGGGGAAGTGGGAGCTATATACAATGTGGGCTATCATACTGTGTGATGACTACTGTGGCGGTCAGACTGTGTTTTGGTGAGCAGTGTGGACATCATATTGTGTATAAGGGAGCTGTGGGCCCATCATATTGTGTATAGGGTAGCTGTAGGCCCATCATATTGTGTATAGGGGAGATGTGTCCCATCATACTGTGTACAGGGGAGCTGTGTGCCTATAATACTATATATAAGATAGCTGTGGGCCTATCATACTGTGTATAGGAGAAGTGTGGGCATATTAATATTTTCTAGAGGGTATTTTACCATCTAGATGAAACAAAGTAGACATTTTATTTTGTAAGGGGCACAGTTGTGGGCATTATTATGTTTGGCACTAAGAGGAGCACTGTTTTTGTGCCACACAGCAGGTGCAGTAAGGCCCTGTGCACACACTCCGGTTTTGACTCGTTTTTTGACATGGTGTTTTTTTAAATCTGCATGAAAATCTGCCTGCCTCTGATGCGCTGGTGGGGTCTTGGGAACTACTTGCCACTGGGCTGTTTTTGGGGGTTTGGGTTGTCACAGTGGCCTGGCCCGGCTCTGTGATCCCATGGTGTCAACCAAAATGATAGGGAGGGTGATGATGATGAAGGGAATAGTTGTCTTTTGTGATGCCACCTGTGGTATGTGGCTAAAATGGGAGGTCTCTCTCTGCTGGGGCGGATGGTAACACAGCTCAGATGCTGCAGCTCTCCACAGGCAGAGCTAGGCCTCAGGGAGGATGTTGAGAGTAGTTGTCCACCCCAGTGTGGGAAGCGTGGGGTGCGGGAAGGAACAGACGACACAGCAGTTTAAGGTATTTACTCACTGAGTTGCTCCTGTTGTTGGACTGCCAGACTCCGCTCTGATGGACTCCAGATGATCCCGGATAGTTCTAGCCAGTACCGGAGGGAGACTTCGTGAGTCCTTCCTCCCTGTGCAGTGTTGTGTAAGTCCCTGTGACTTGAAGCTACACAGGCACCCGAGTCCTTGGGGTGGTTATGTTCCCCCATCCCGTCTTGCAGGCAGCGCGAGTCCGTTGATGGGCCGCCTTATGGTCACGGCTCCTGGCTGTATATGCTATTTTGACCCGGGCGCTGTTGTGGCCCAGAAGACTTGAAATCCTCTGCCTGGCAGATTCTACTGGCAGGCCGTGAAGTGCCCACCTGCCTAGGGCTCTGCACCCTGAGATGTGCGCCGGTCCTGAGGGAGCTATTAGCTCTCCCCTCAGTAACCATATTCTCCTCCGTCTCACTTGGTTCCCAGTGGTTCAATCCCTTGATATGTGTGTGTGGCTCCTACTCCCCTGATCAGTCGGCCTGCCCACTCGAGCCCTGGAGTTAGTGGGTGGGAGGCTCTAGACGATATGGCGACCATCCTAAATGACCCAACCCTAATCCCGTCCCGGTGAGTGAGCAACTGTCTTATGTGTGGTTGTGGATGTTGTAAAGCGGCACCGACTTCCTCTTTACCCAGGATGAGTACTGCACCTCTGGTGAGATGCAGTACCCTGTGACAACTGAAGCCTCAGGGGTGCCACACCTCTCCTGAAGCCAGCATAATGTATGTGATGTTTGATTTGCTGTGCACATGGTGGGTTTTTCTTTCTCTCTATCTCTCTTTCTCTCTCTCACTGTCTTACTCTCTCTCTCGTCATGTTAGTCTTAGCCATATGGAAATATGAATGACTCAGAAAAAAATGTCAACTGTAAGTCAACTGTAATCTTATATGTTCTGCATGACTGGTATCTACCACTATATGGTCACTATATAGCAGTAATAGCAGTATAGAAGTGTGTATAGGGATTTATTTTCAGTAACAGTGCAGTCACTTTTAACATAAAAAACCTAGCTCCCCGACATTGCCTGGTCTCATTCCTGATCTGCGGCCCGCAGTATTCTGGGAGTAACCTCTCTCCTGTTCACACAACCCCTTAGAAAGAGCTAAAGTTAAAGTCTGATTGATTGCTATTGGTAACTGTTCTCCTTTACCCTGCACCAGTTTTCACAAACCACCCCCATTGTCTTCATTATCTTTAGCTTTTTATTTTTCATTTAACGTGAATTCAGCCATCTTTGAGAGCCATCCTCTTAAAAATTTCTATTTTTATATTAATAATATATATATAATATTATAGTGCCGTTTTCAGCGGTGAGCACAATGTACTAGATAGACCACTGTGTACTCTCACATTCATTACATTCCTCACTCTTTGCCATTTGTTATATTCTCTCCTAATCTTTCTAATAAACAGAGCATTAGCTAATTTCCTGACAGAAGTATGCCTGCTAATGCAATAATGAAGCTGACCTCGGCCATGCATGCCAGTGATTAATATCCTATTCTATTAAAGTATACATAGATAGTGGAACCTTGGTTAACGAGAACAATCCGTTCTGGGACTGTGCTTGTTAACCAAGTTACTCGTTAGGCAAAGCAAGATTTCCCATAGGAAATCATTGCAATGCAGGCAATTCGTTCCACAACTTGTTAAATGTCCCATCCTGGTCCCCTGTTGTGCCATTCCACACACGTACAAGCACGTACAAACACACACAAACTCACACAAACACGTACAAACACGTACAAACACACACATACTCACACAAACTCACACGCACATATTATATGCTCACCTTACCTTCCGTTCCATTGCCGGCCTGCTGGGACTTGCTGTTCAATAGCACGCGCTGTGTATCGGGTAACCATGACGACGAGGGAGGAACTTCTGCACCCAGAGCGCTGACGTCAAAGGCAGGAGCCTCTGATTGGTCAGCGCACTGCCTTTGAGTAGCATCTGACAGCAGAAGTTCCTGCCTCGGCGCCGATGGTAACCGATACACATCCTGGAGCGGCGAACTACAGGACCCAGGAGGCCGGCGATGGAACGGAAGGTACACATATTATGCTCACCTTACCTTCTGTTCCATCGCCGGTCTCCTGGGACTTGCTGTTCTCCGGTACGGGCTGTGTATCGGGTTACCATAACGACGAGGGAGGAACTTCCACTGCCAGAGCGCTGACGTCAAAGGCAGGAGACGCTTGCCTCTGATTGGTCAGCGCGCTGCCTTTGAGTAGCGGTGGGTGACAAGAAGTTCCTGCTTCGTCGCTATGGTTGCCGATGCACAGCCTGCAGTGGAGCGGAAAACTACAGGACCCAGGGGGCCAGTGATGGAACTGAAGGTACACATATTATGCTCACCTTACCTTCCGTTCCATCGCTAGCCTCCTGGGTCTTGTAGTTCGCCGTGATGTACCCGGGAACTACAAGAACCATGAGGCAGGCGGTGGAACGGAAGGTAAGGTGAGCATAATACTGTATGTGTGCGTGCGTGTGTGTTTGTGTGTGTTTGTGCGTGCTTGTGTGTGTTTGTGTGGACTGCAAGTGCGGGTCAGAGCGCGGTGGATGTACGGAACCGGAAGTGTGTGCGGTGAGGATTTTGCTCTTACACCAAAGCTTTCTCGTAAATCGAGTTACAAATTTACAGAAAGCTTTGCTTGTTAAGCGAAATTCTCGTTAAGTGGGTTACTCGTTAAGCGAGGTTCCACTGCACAGTAACTGCCGAAAGTGTTGGTACCCTTGAAATTGTTCCAGAAAGTGATGTATTTTGTCACAGAAATTTCTTGCAATTACACATGATTTGTTATACACATGTTTATTTCTTTTGGGTGTATTGGAACAATACAAAATAAACTGAGAAAACAAGGCAAATTGGACCTAAACTCCAAAAATGGGCTGGTCAAAATTGTTGGCACCCTCAACATAATATTTGGTTACACATCCTTTGGAATAAATAACTGCAATTGATCGCTGCCTATAGCCATCAACAAGCTTCTTACACCACACAACTGGAATTTTAAACCACTCTTCTTTTGCAAACTGCTCCAGGTCTCTCATATTTGAAGGGTGCCTTCTCCCTACAGCGATTTTAAAATTTTTCCATCGGTATTGAATGGGACGTAGATCTGGATTCATTCCTGACCATTTCAAAACTCTCCAGCGCTTTGTTTCGATCCATGTCTGGGTGCTTCCTGAAGTATGTTTGGGGTCATTGTCCTGCTGGAAGACCCATAACCTAGAACACAAACCCGGCTTTCTGACACTGGGCATTAGATTGCAACCCAAAATCCTTTGGTAATCTTCAGATTTCATGATGCCTTGCACAGAGTAAAGGCATCCAGCACAAAACAACCCGAAAATGTCTTTGAATCTCCACCATATTTTACTGTGGGTACTGTGTTATTTTCTTTGTAGGCCTCATTTCGTTTTTGGTAAACAGTAGAATGATGTGTGTCACATACAACACTTCTCAGCACATATTGTGCAACAGCTAGTTCATTTGCTCTCAATCTAGCGCTCAACCTCTGTTATAGGCTATAAAGTGGGAATAAATCACACCCCGATACAATCCACACACACCAGCTACACAACAAACTGCCACCATTCATCAAACACACAGAGTCCCCGAAATATACTAGTGTCTGAGAAGCAACAGGATCACACTTTCTGTAAAGCTATGGTTTCTTTAGAACATACAAGGATCAAATTTATTAAAATTGTAAGCTTTAATATAAAAATACAGTGTTTACAATAAAAATGCCACCCCCCAGCACCACCACTGCCCCCGGGGCACAAACCCCCTACCCATGGAGGGGTTAAACACCTTGCTGCCATACCACCGCCACCGGGTTCCCCCACCAACAGCAGCAGTGGTATTCCATCTTACCATGCAGAGTGGGTGGCAACACGAACTTCTAACTCCCCTGTACATACCCCCCTTTCCAAACTCGAGTGACCGCGCGAACCCCCGGGTCCGGAGATCCCTCGAGCCAAAGCGATTCCAGATTCGAACGGCTCGGCCGCTGACATGGGGGCGGTACAGTATCAACCTATTCACACCCCAATCTTTATAATTGTATGCTGGTGCCTGAATGCCTAGGACTCTGGTTATAAATCTGTAGTGAACCCCTAAGGCTCCTGACTATTAAAGTGCTAAAGTGCTATTGCAGTGTATTAATTTCACAATGATTGTATAATAAAGCTGGTGGTGGTTAAACCAGAAATAAACCACTATGCAGAATTAGGTCAAATGTAACATTATGCTGGACACTAATACACAATATTACTAAAATATTGATTACATTAGTCAATGTAATTGTCCATAGTATAAACCACTGTAGAATTTATTTTCAGTAAAACGGTAAGCTCCTGGGATTTCTAACATACAGTATAACCCTAATACTGAATATATATTTTCTCCTTCTCCAGGGAATTATATGTTTAGCAGATATTATTTTTATGAATCCCTAGCCAAGATAAAATAAATCTTAATTCCACTCCTTCCTGACCAAGATATAATAGATGTTAACCCCTTAACTACCAAGTACGTATCGGTACGTCCTAAATCATCAAGGGGTAATCACCTTCGGCTGCTGCGTGCAGCCGGTGGTGATTCTTGTGTCGCGGGCGGGGAGGAGGGTGTCAGCACACTGCGCTCACCCCTTCTGCTCGGGTCCGGCAGCTGCTCCTGGTGGCTCGAGCTGTGGGCCGGATCCCGGGGTTTCTCGAGCGGCACTCCTCGCCCGTGAGTGAAAGGGGGGGTGTTTGTGGTTGGATGTGGGGATTGTTATAGTTCGTGACGCCACCCACGGTTGTGGTGATGGCACCACCGCTGCTCAGTATGGGGGTCCCGGGGATGGTGATGCGGAGCAGCCAGGTGTTGTGTTGCCCCTCCGTGGGTAGGGGTTGGTGATCCCGGGGCCCGGTGATGAGATGTGAAGTGTAGGGCCTGGAGGGCGCAGGGACGCGGGGGCAGCGCTGTGCCTTGCGCCACTATGGTACTCACTCAGCCTGACACACGGACACAGTTTGTACGGTAAACCAAACGGCTGGTAGGACGGTCCCACAGACGGCTGCACCTGCACTCCCGGTAGGTGACGGTGATGTCCCTCTTCCTTGCACCTTTGTTTGACTTGTGGTATCGGTGGATTCCCTCCGGTTACCCGCTCCCCGGCTGCAATATGGGCCGGAGGAGCTCTACACTTTGCCCACAGGCGCTGGCCCTGGGGAAACTGGTGCCCTGGCGGTGGCGGTGTCTCCCCGGTTCAGGTTGGGCTGTTGCCTTCACTCGGGACTTGGTTGTTGGGGGAGCTGCGTCCCCGTCACTGACGGATTTGGCAAATCTGGCGACTCCTAGCCTTGCCGGGGTCCGAGAGGCCCCTGCCCTGGTGCTGACTGTCCTTCGGAACACTGCTCCAGACCACCGGGCACACAGCCAACGGGGTCCTTCCAGGAACTTCCAAACCGTCCCCCTCCAGACAGTCACCGCCGTTGCTGACCTTGCTGTTCTGGCCCTCACAAAGCTGGACCCTTCAGGCTGTCCTTCTCTTCTGTCACTTTACTTGCTTTCCTCCTTTACTACTTTCACTTTCACTTTCTGAACTCCTCTCCTCCCTGAGCTGAACTCTGTTGTTTACTCAAGCTCGTCCCTGAGCTGACTGCTGTTACTCCTTCCACTTCCTCCTCCTGGACTCATCTGCCTGGTTACTTCCTGCCTCCAGAGCTGTGAGCTCCTTGGTGGGCGGAGCCAACCGCCTGGCCCACCCCCTGGTGTGCATCATCAGACTCCTGGAGGAAGGCAACAAGGATTTCTGGTTAGCTGTGATGTGCCTACCTGGAGTGTGGGGTGTGGTGGTGTGTGACCCGTGTCCCCTGGCTTGCCCAGGGCGACACATTCCCCCTTAGCAAAATGCAGACCGTCCGCGGGCTGCCGTCCTACACCGGTTTTATTTTTCTGTAAAAGGGGGTAACAGGGTTAAGAAAACATAAATAACATTTTTAATCATAACTCTTCCCAAGACGGGAGGCACATTTACTTAAACGTTGCAACGGTATACGGTCACGGTTTCCGCTCTCTCCCACCCAAGCAACCTGGCCCTGATGCTGCCCCTAAAACCCAGGCAGCACCCCTTGACCCACAGTCCAGCACAAGTTACCCGAGCGGGATCTGTCCTTCCCCTCCAGAGGGTAGCCACCGGTTCCTTTGGTGGCTGGGCCCTGGCCTGCTCTGCTCAGGGCCCTCCCTCCAACCTGCCTCTCCGGAGACGGTGTTGCGGAAACGGCAACGGTACCCAACATATTTACAAGCCACTTAACGTTTGTGGTGCCCTGCAAGTTCACGGGCTTGTCCATGGATAGTTCCCATGCCAAATAAACTTTAAACGGTCCCCACGGGGACAACGGTGCCAGCTCCTGCCGGTTCAATCACTGCAGACAATCAGGTTATGTACTCGGTCATTTTTCTTCATTTTCTTATCATTCTTTTTCAAACTTTCAAACAAACAACAACAAACTTAAACTCACTGGTGGTCCCAACGGGGACTGCTGCTACGGGCACCCACGGCCCTACTCCGGTCCTCCAGGCTCCAGTGCTCCTTCCAAGGGAGGGGGCGCGGCGCTCGCTCGGGCCTCTGGGCTGCCCTTCAGTGTAGCGTCCAGCGCGAACCACCCCCGCTCCCCAAAGAACCGGGCGTATTGCACTATGTCTCCCGGCATCAGATTGCGGCCGGGATGCTCCTCGGGCAGGTGGGCGTTCACATCCCGCCGGGCTACAAAAACCTCGGCCTCCAGGCCCGGCTCGTAGATGAACCCGTAGCCCCGGTGGACATCAAACCGCCTCACCTGCCCCACGTACAACGGTCCTGGGGCACGGGAGGTCGCCCGCCGGAAGTGCTCTTTCTCCCGGATCGCTCTGGCCACCAGTTCGGCCTTCTTCCGCTCCCTCTCCTCGATCTCCAGGCCCAGCGGTACCGGCTCCCTATCCCAGTACGGCGCTGCTGCCAGCGCCGGCGCACGGGTCGGGCCCCGCGGGACATCCAAAACGTTACCCACTGTCAGGAAGGTGGGCGGCGTATCCCGCGGTGTCATGGCCTTGGGCGCTGCCTTGCAGCAACAACCCGGCGCCACCTCAGCCGAGGTGTGGGGGATGGGCATAGGGGCTTTCCGCTGCCGGGCCTTCGGCTCGGAACGGGTCATCGGCTCCGGCTCGGGGTGTTTTTCAAGGGATGCCTCCGGTTCTACTTTCGGCGTCTTCCACGGTAACACCTCCGGTGTGCCGCGGACTCCGGCTACAGGTCGGCCCGCCTGGGCGGGGACGCTGGGTACTGCTACCGGTTGCGGTGGTAGCAGGCCTAGTGGCGGGGTCACGGCCTCCGGGACGGGTGGCGAGGGAGGCAACGGGGGGAGAGGGCTTGGACCGGGCCCCACAGCCGCGATGACTGGCCCTGCAAGGGCATCGGGATGTGGGTCACTCACCCTCCCTTTCTCCGCTTCCTCCTCGCGTCTCCGCACGGTGGCTACAACGTCCGCCATGTCGGCCTCCCACTCTTCCATGAGGAGCTGCATCTTCACCTGCAGCCGTTGGTAGAGCTGCGCGGTCCGGATCTCCACCCACGCCGCGGTTCCAGGCGCGGGGGCTACGGTGTCGCGGGACGGCATCCACATGATGGCTTTTCTGCTTGCTTCCAGGAACGGTATTCTTGCAAGGTCCTGGCGTCCCTGCTTTTATAGCCGCAGCTACATGCGTCCAGCCGCCATCGCGTCCCCCTTAGCTCTTTTCGGCCCCTCCTCTCTCGGGGCAGGGTTTTGGCCTTCGCGCCTCTACTGCTCGAGAAGACGCTCGAGCGGGAACTTTTCGCGCCAAAGATGGCGGCTTCTGAAATTTTTCTGCCGGATGCCTCCGGCGGTAACAAGGCGCACCTCTACCTGACGGCAGAGCGGTAAGATCCTGTTCGTGACGCCAAGTTGTCGCGGGCGGGGAGGAGGGTGTCAGCACACCGCGCTCACCCCTTCTGCTCGGGTCCGGCAGCTGCTCCTGGTGGCTCGAGCTGTGGGCCGGATCCCGGGGTTTCTCGAGCGGCACTCCTCGCCCGTGAGTGAAAGGGGGGGTGTTTGTGGTTTGATGTGGGGATTGTTATAGTTCGTGACGCCACCCACGGTTGTGGTGATGGCACCACCGCTGCTCAGTATGGGGGTCCCGGGGATGGTGATGCGGAGCAGCCAGGTGTTGTGTTGCCCCTCCGTGGGTAGGGGTTGGTGATCCCGGGGCCCGGTGATGAGATGTGAAGTGTAGGGCCTGGAGGGCGCAGGGACGCGGGGGCAGCGCTGTGCCTTGCAGCACTATGGTACTCACTCAGCCTGACACACGGACACAGTTTGTACGGTAAACCAAACGGCTGGTAGGACGGTCCCACAGACGGCTGCACCTGCACTCCCGGTAGGTGACGGTGATGTCCCTCTTCCTTGCACCTTTGTTTGACTTGTGGTATCGGTGGATTCCCTCCGGTTACCCGCTCCCCGGCTGCAATATGGGCCGGAGGAGCTCTACACTTTGCCCGCAGGCGCTGGCCCTGGGGAAACTGGTGCCCTGGCGGTGGCGGTGTCTCCCCGGTTCAGGTTGGGCTGTTGCCTTCACTCGGGACTTGGTTGTTGGGGGAGCTGCGTCCCCGTCACTGACGGATTTGGCAAATCTGGCGACTCCTAGCCTTGCCGGGGTCCGAGAGGCCCCTGCCCTGGTGCTGACTGTCCTTCAGAACACTGCTCCAGACCACCGGGCACACAGCCAACGGGGTCCTTCCAGGAACTTCCAAACCGTCCCCCTCCAGACAGTCACCGCCGTTACTGACCTTGCTGTTCTGGCCCTCACAAAGCTGGACCCTTCAGGCTGTCCTTCTCTTCTGTCACTTTACTTGCTTTCCTCCTTTACTACTTTCACTTTCACTTTCTGAACTCCTCTCCTCCCTGAGCTGAACTCTGTTGTTTACTCAAGCTCGTCCCTGAGCTGACTGCTGTTACTCCTTCCACTTCCTCCTCCTGGACTCATCTGCCTGGTTACTTCCTGCCTCCAGAGCTGTGAGCTCCTTGGTGGGCGGAGCCAACCGCCTGGCCCACCCCCTGGTGTGCATCATCAGACTCCTGGAGGAAGGCAACAAGGATTTCTGGTTAGCTGTGATGTGCCTACCTGGAGTGTGGGGTGTGGTGGTGTGTGACCCGTGTCCCCTGGCTTGCCCAGGGCGACACACTTGCATATGTTAGCTGATTTGAACAGCAGACATGTGTGCCTCGCAGACGCAGTTGGATCCGTGATGTTTTTGTTTTAACCCCTTAAATAAACCTATACATGTTTGATGTGTACCAACTTGTGCTGACCTGAGGCATCACACCGACACATCAGTTTTACAATATGGTGAACACAGTGAATAAAATTTTAGAAAAACAATCATGCAATCGGGTTCCCAATTTATTAATCTATCTCTAACTTTCCAACTCCAGCAATGGATTGAGCCATTTTTCTTTGTGATGTATGTAAACTCCTAGGTAAGGAGAACATATTTCACACTATTGATGCAGATAATTTAAAAATTGATAAATTACTACTTTCTTTCTTTCTTTATGCTAAGTAAAGTTTGGGAAAAGTTTTAAAAGATTTTAGTACAGAGACATTCAGTTTAGTGTAACGGGGTGCCGGGGGTGCCTCGGGGGTTGTAGTCGTGGCCCCTTTTTCTATCAGGCTTACCCCCGGCTCCGCCGTCACTTTTGGGACAGGAGATTGCTTGGTGGGGCAGAGTGTGGTGGTACAGAAAACACTGTCAGATGTATAAAGACTTTGCAGACGAAGATCAGTTGAATCAGAAGGCACGTTTATTGCACACATCTTCACAACAGTGGCAGTAAGCTGATAGCGTCGTTTCACAACTCCTGATGGGGGAACACCTCTTCTTGTCGTCTCCTCTCGTGGGGATGTGCCCGGCTATTCTACTTCACCTGGGCTCCCACTCCGGCTACAGCAGACCTGACCCACTCAAACCTGTTTCACCATAGAGGACACTTTCTCTTTCTCTGTTCTTCGTACGCTGTTCAGCTAGCTCCCACACCCTGCCCCCACTGCTCCTTCTCTCCTGTCCCGGACTCGACTGCCTCAAAAGTGACGGCGGAGCCGGGGGTAAGCCTGATAGAAAAAGGGGCCACGACTACAACCCCCGAGGCACCCCCGGCACCCCGTTACATGTGGCGTAGTTGGCAGGATCCGGATTATCTGCAGGGGGTCCCGGTCCCCGAATGTGAAGACCAAGTGGTGCCTAAGGCGTTGGACCAGGCACAGGACGGTACTAAAATGGCCGCCATCTTCACGAACGCAGTGAGCGCGCGAAGAATTGGCGCCAAACAAAAAACCCTGAGTTGGCCGGCGAAGAAAAAGAAGTACAGAGTGCGCCGCCCAAAGAGGGGAGGTGCTGGCCCCAAGATGTTGCTGAAGACATGTGAAGAGGGCGGCGTTACAGAAAAAAAGAGGTGTCGCCTGTGCTGGGTCAATTTGATGTGCGAGACTGGGGGTGGAGTGTATACAAGAGCGGGAAAAGAAGGCCCGTCTCCACCTTCCCCAGCATCTCCACTGTCCCCGGCGCCATTACAGAAAGAGCTGCAAGAGACGCCAACTCAGCAACCGATTAGGAGCGAGATGGAGACTCAGATAAAGCAGCGAGCTGCAGCGGACGCGCTGGTGGCAACCAGCCTGGGAAGAGGACGTCCGAGGCAGACTGCAGCCGAAGAGGCGCTTACTGTTAAACTACCGGCTGAGCCAGGAGGTCCGGAGCGGCCCGCAAAAGTAACGTGGGTCACTTCATGGGACGCCGTGACTGGCGAAACAACCACGGAAGTCCGGGCACATCCCCACTAGAGGAGACGACAAGGAAAGATTTCCCCGGACAGGAATTGTGACCGTGCGCTACAAGATCCGTGCATTGAGCTGTCTGTGAAACTCTGGGCAATAAAGATGTCGTTTGGTTTATCTGATCCCTGCCTGAAGAGTCTTCCTGCGGCTGATAATATGCTCTTTTCCACCACACTCTGCCCCACAGAACAATCCCCTGTCCCAATAGTGACGGCGGAGCCGGGGGTTGGCCTGATAGAAAAAGGGGCCACGACTACAATCCCCGAGCCACCCCCGGCACCCCGTTACATTAGTACAATTGTTCAGCTATGGAATAATCCTTATTTTTCCCACATGAAGCAAAAAATTGTTACACTGCTGGGTGTGAACCCACTGTGCCGCAGCACCGGGTCATTCTGGAAGGGCGTAACTAGGCAACCACCTTGTTTTCACTAGACTAGAGCCTCTGATGGTGAGGATAAGCTTATGCTGGAAGCTAGCCTAGCCTTCAGGTGCTACTTCAGGGGACATTTCAAGACTGTGCCAGCTGACCCGAGGGGTCAGGATGCAGGGGTCAGGCTTAAATGCAGACAGGACAGCTGATGCAGACTGGACATCTGGTACATGCTTGTACAGCAGGTACGGTATGTACAGCAGGTATATTAGGTTCAGGCAGGTACTAAAGCACAGGTTTGGGTTAACAGGCACAGGTGATGGACACAGGGAATGGGACAAGACAACTAGCAGCGTGTCTTTATCAATAACACTACATTACTCAGTCACCTTACATAAGGAGAGGATGTCTTAAATACCCACTGATCTCAGCCAAAGGCTGAGAGGCACTTTCGGGTTAGGGCTAGAGATGAGCGAACCGGTCCCGGTTCGGCTCGAGGTCGGTTCGCCGAACGGAGGTCCCGTTCGAGTTCGGCTCGTCGAACGTTCGACGAACCGAACTCGAACTGCATAGGAAACAATGGCAGGCAATCACAAACACAGAAAAACACCTAGAAAACACCCTCAAAGGTGTCCAAAAGGTGACAAACAACTCACAACACAACACAAACACATGGGAAAGTGACAAGGACAAATTCTCATGTGAAAACAAAACAGCGTTACGAGGAAAAAGAGGATGAGACACAGATATAGGCATGGCATGTTCTTCTAAAATCATGTAAAACACCGCAAGGTGACTCCAAGCGGAGTCTCCGTTTTTTTCCAAAAATTGTGCCCCACACACACCCACCCATTCAGTGGCAGCACTTGTGCCCTAGTTGTACACTTCACAGCTAGATTTGCATCAAGCACATTCCAAAATACGCCATTCTTATCCGTCCCCAGGATGACACCGGGGTAGGTAGCAAAGTCTTTCCTGATCCTAGCTCTGTTCATCTTGGCTTCTTTTAAAAACACATCAAGCAAGGGTTACTCCAAGCGGAGCCTCCCTTTTTTCCAAAAATTGTGCCCCACACACCCACCCATTCAGTGGCAGCACTTGTGCCCTAGTTGTACACTTCACAGCTAGATTTGCATCAAGCACATTCAAAAATACGCTATTCTTAACCGTCCCCAGGATGACACCGGGGTAGGTAGCAAAGTCTTTGCTGAACCATGACTTGTTCATCTTGGCTTCTTTTAAAAACAATGTAAGCAAGGGTTACTCCAAGCGAAGTCTCCCTTTTTTTCCAAAAATTGTGGCCCACACACACCCACCCATTCAGTGGCAGCACTTGTGCCCTAGTTGTACACTTCACAGCTAGATTTGCATCAAGCACATTCAAAAATACGCCATTCTTATCCGTCCCCAGGATGACACCGGGGTAGGTAGCAAAGTCTTTCCTGATCCCAGCTCTGTTCATCTTGGCTTCTTTTAAAAACAATGTAAGCAAGGGTTACTCCAAGCGAAGTCTCCCTTTTTTCCAAAAATTGTGCCCCACACACACCCACCCCATCAGTGGCAGCACTTGTGCCCCAGTTGTACACTTCACAGCTAGATTTGCATCAAGCACATTCAAAAATACGCCATTCTTATCCGTCCCCAGGATGACACCGGGGTAGGTAGCAAAGTCTTTCCTGATCCCAGCTCTGTTCATCTTGGCTTCTTTTAAAAACACATCAAGCAAGGGTTACTCCAAGCGGAGCCTCCCTTTTTTCCAAAAATTGTGCCCCACACACCCACCCATTCAGTGGCAGCACTTGTGCCCTAGTTGTACACTTCACAGCTAGATTTGCATCAAGCACATTCAAAAATACGCTATTCTTAACCGTCCCCAGGATGACACCGGGGTAGGTAGCAAAGTCTTTGCTGAACCATGACTTGTTCATCTTGGCTTCTTTTAAAAACAATGTAAGCAAGGGTTACTCCAAGCGGAGCCTCCCTTTTTTCCAAAAATTGTGCCCCACACACACCCACCCATTCAGTGGCAGCACTTGTGCCCTAGTTGTACACTTCACAGCTAAATTTGCATCAAGCACATTCCAAATCCACAAGCATTTACTCTCCCCAGGATGACACAGGGGTAGTAAATTCCTTCTGGATCCATGACTTGTTCATTTTGATGAACGTCAGTCTGTCCACATTGTCACTGGACAGACGCGTGCGCTTATCTGTCAGCACACACCCAGCAGCACTGAAGACACGTTCAGAGACAACGCTGGCAGCTGGACACGACAAAATCTCCAAGGCGTAACTGGATAGCTCTGGCCATTTCTCTAGATTTGAAGCCCAAAAGGAGCAAGGCTCCATTTGCAAAGTCATGGCATCGATGTTCATTTGTAGATACTCCTGTATCATCCTCTCCAGCCGTTGACTATGTGTCAGACTTGTTGTCTCTGGTGGCCTTGCAAAGGACGGTCTAAAAAAATTATGAAAAGATTCCATAAAATTGCTGTTACCAGCACCAGATACGGTCCTACTGGTACGTGTAGACTGTTGAAGATGACGAGACCGTCCCATGTTTGTCAAGTTACAACTGGGAGATTCACTCCCTGCACCTGCACGGTTGTTTGGTGGAAAAGCGGATCTAAGATCGAGTAACAGCTTCTGCTGATACTCCTGCATACGTGCGTCCCTTTCTATGGCTGGAATTATGTCACAAAATTTGGACTTGTACCGGGGATCTAATAGTGTGGCAAGCCAGTAGTCATCATCACTTCTAATTTTGACAATACGAGGGTCATGTTGGAGGTAGTGCAACAAGAAGGCACTCATGTGTCTTGCGCAGCCATGCGGACCAAGTCCACGCTGTGTTTGTGGCATAGAGGTGCTAACCGTTCTTTCTTCCTCTGACATCTCCCCCCAACCTCTTTCAACTGAAATTTGACCAAGGTCTCCCTCATCTGCTGAGTCTTCCATGCCCATGGATAGTTCGTCCTCCATTTCTTCATGTCCTGCTGCACCTTCCTCAACATCTCGCCTGCTACCATGCGCCCTTGTTGATCCCTGTCCCCCATGCTCCCATGCCTGGCGCCTTGGTGATGATGAACGTCTGGACCTTGGTGATGTTGTTGTGTCTTGCGCTAATGAATCCTCCTGTAGTTCATCCCCTTCCTGTTCTCCCACCCCCTGACTCCGAATAGTGTTTAGCGTGTGCTCCAGCATGTAAATGACTGGAATCGTCATGCTGATAATGGCATTGTCAGCGCTAAACATATTCGTTGCCATGTCGAAACTGTGCAGAAGGGTGCATAGGTCCTTGATCTGAGACCACTCCATCAGGGTGATCTGCCCCACCTCTGCATCTCGTTGGCCCAGGCTATACGTCATGACGTATTGCACCAGGGCACGGCGGTGCTGCCACAGTCGCTGTAACATGTGGAGAGTTGAATTCCAGCATGTCGCCACATCGCATTTCAGGCGATGAACCGGCAGGCCGAAAGACTTCTGGAGCGATGCAAGTCGCTCAGCTGCGGCGCTTGAACGGCGGAAGTGAGCAGACAGTTTTCGTGCCCTGTTCAGAAGGCCATCTAGGCCGGGATAGTGTGTTAAAAATTGCTGCACGACAAGGTTCAACACGTGAGCCATACAAGGTACGTGTGTCACCTTGCCCAGGCGAAGGGCCGCACCCAGGTTTGCAGCATTGTCGCACACGGCCTTACCAGGCTGCAGGTTGAGTGGAGACAACCATTTATTAAACTCGGACCGCAGAGCTGACCACAACTCCTCAGCTGTGTGACTCTTATTCCCAAGACATGTCAAGCTAAAGACCGCCTGATGCCGTTGCGCTCTGCTGCCAGCATAGTAATGAGGGGTGCGTGATTCCTTCTGCGCAGTGAGAACGCTGGTGGCCTGACCAGGCAGGCTTGGGGCGGAGGTGGAGGACCCAGATGAGGTGGAGGATGCAGAAGCAGTGGCGGAACTTGGACAGACAGAGGATTGACACACAAGTCGTGGGGACGGCAAGACTTGTGCAGCAGACCCTTCACCATCTATCACCATAGTTACCCAGTGCCCAGTGAGCGACATGTAACGTCCCTGTCCATGCTTACTGGTCCAAGTATCGGTGGTGAAATGCACCCGTTCACACACAGAGTTTCTCAAGGAAGCGGTGATGTTGTGTGCGACATGCTGGTGTAGCGCGGGCACACCTTTCTTAGAGAAGTAGTGGCGACTAGGCATCTGGTACTGGGGCACAGCGACAGACATAAGGTCTCTAAAATCCTGTGTGTCCACTAGGCGGAAAGGCAGCATTTCGGTAGCCAACAGCTTACAGAGGGATAGAGTCAACCTCTTAGCTTTGTCATGGGTCGCAGGAAATGGCCTTTTATTTGTCCACATCTGAGGGACAGAGATCTGGCTGCTGTGTGTAGACGGTGTGGAGTAGGGTGTCCCTGGAAAAATGCAGGTTTGTGAGGAAAGTGCAGGCGGAGACATGATGTTGCCTTCATCCAAAGTTGGTGCTATCGATGTCTGATAGAGCTGTACACACTCACTTGTTTCCCCTTCCAAAACAACTGACGACCTACCAAGCAAACTGCCTGTTGCGGTTACAGTGGTGGAAGTTGTGGGTGGAAAAACAGGTGTGACAGCTGTCCCCACAGTCCTAGAAGATGACGAGCGCGCGGATGCACTGGAAGGGGCAGGCGGTGGATGGTTCGCTCCGCTAGGCCGCATTGCAGCACGGTGAGCTTCCCACCAGGCCATATGATATTTATTCATGTGACGATTCATGGAAGAAGTTGTCAAACTGCTGAGGTTTTCACCTCTACTAAGAGAACCATGACAAATTTTACAGATCACATAATTTGGGCGATCTTTTTCTATGTCAAAAAAGGACCAGGCTAGGCAAGGCTTAGAGGCCATGCGACCTGTTGATCCACCCCGAATAATGCTCAGAGGCAGAGTGGTGGCTGAGGATGCAGTTGTAGATGTGCTACCAGTACTCCGACTCTGTCCAGGAAGGCGCAAGGTAACTTCGTCATCAGTTGCATCCTCCTCCACCACCTCTGTTGACCTCCTCGAGTGCCTGACTGTGGGTTGACAGTAGGTGGGATATAGAACTTCATCATCAATTGTTGTGTTTGCACTCCCCTCCCCCTCAGACCGAGCTTCTTCTTGCCCTGACCGAATATTTAAGTTGTCATCCCAATCGGTTATCTGAGTCTCATCTTCATCAGTATGTTCCTCATTGTCTATAACCACAGGTGTTACAGTTTGTGATAAAGGGTCAACATTATGCTCCGAAACTTGGTCCTCACGGCCTGAATCAGAGTCACAAAGGTTCTGGGCATCACTGCAGACCATTTCCTGTTCTGTACTCACTGTAGCTTGGGAGCAGACCTCTGATTCCCAGGCTATAGTGTGACTGAACAGCTCTGCAGACTCAGCCATCTCAGTTCCACCATACTGTGCAGGGCTGATGGAGACTTCAGAGCTGGGAGAAAGCAAGTTTCATTGGGATGACAACTCAGAGGACTGGTGTTTTTTGGATGCGGTACTTGAAGTGGCTGAGAGGGCACTTGTTGGACCACTTGAGATCCATTCAAGCATTTTCCTTTTTTGGCCATCGACTACCTTTGTTCCTGTTGTTCGTGTCCGTAAAAAAGGGAGCACATCGGATTGTCCACGGTAAGTAGTAGACATCTTACTTTTGCTGGTAGATGGTCTATCTTCAGTAGATGATAATGGAGCTTTGCCACCTTCCCCACGGACAAAACCTTTTATGCCTTTTCCACCACGCCTCTTCCCCTTTCCACCAGCATCTGTCATTTTGCCACTCATGTTGATTGCGACAAGATTGTGGACTGAAAATGTGGTAGTAAAAATTGAGAGGTGGTGTAGATTGCAGTGGTGGTCTAGCTTTATTAACAGCAGAATAATATAGAATAAATATCCATGACAATGCAACTACGGCCCTTAAACTGGCAGCAAAAATTGCTAGTATAATGGCTTAGTTATAATGAGTTGGAGTGTGCAATGCAGGCAGAGGTGCTGCAAATGTCTTTGCACTAGTGGGACTATAGCAAAGTCCAATAGCCACGTTTAGGATGCCACTAGGTACACTGAGTGTTTGCTAGTATAATGGCTTAGTTATAATGAGTTGGAGTGTGCAATGCAGGCAGAGGTGCTGCAAATGTCTTTGCACTAGTGGGACTATAGCAAAGTCCAATAGCCACGTTTAGGATGCCACTAGGTACACTGAGTGTTTGCTAGTATAATGGCTTAGTTATCATGAGTTGGAGTGTGCAATGCAGGCAGAGGTGCTGCAAATGTCTTTGCACTAGTGGGACTATAGCAAAGTCCAATAGCCACGTTTAGGATGCCACTAGGTACACTGAGTGTTTGCTAGTATAATGGCTTAGTTATAATGAGTTGGAGTGTGCAATGCAGGCAGAGGTGCTGCAAATGTCTTTGCACTAGTGGGACTATAGCAAAGTCCAATAGCCACGTTTAGGATGCCACTAGGTACACTGAGTGTTTGCTAGTATAATGGCTTAGTTATCATGAGTTGGAGTGTGCAATGCAGGCAGAGGTGCTGCAAATGTCTTTGCACTAGTGGGACTATAGCAAAGTCCAATAGCCACGTTTAGGATGCCACTAGGTACACTGAGTGTTTGCTAGTATAATGGCTTAGTTATAATGAGTTGGAGTGTGCAATGCAGGCAGAGGTGCTGCAAATGTCTTTGCACTAGTGGGACTATAGCAAAGTCCAATAGCCATGTTTAGGATGCCACTAGGTACACTGAGTGTTTGCTAGTATAATGGCTTAGTTATAATGAGTTGGAGTGTGGAATGCAGGCAGAGGTGCTGCAAATGTCTTTGCACAAGTGGGACTATAGCAAAGTCCAATAGCCACGTTTAGGACGCCACTAGGTACACTGAGTGTTTGCTAGTATAATGGCTTAGTTATAATGAGTTGGAGTGTGCAATGCAGGCAGAGGTGCTGCAAATGTCTTTGCACTAGTGGGACTATAGCAAAGTCCAATAGCCACGTTTAGGATGCCACTAGGTACACTGAGTGTTTGCTAGTAAAATGGCTTAGTTATCATGAGTTGGAGTGTGCAATGCAGGCAGAGGTGCTGCAAATGTCTTTGCACTAGTGGGACTATAGCAAAGTCCAATAGCCACGTTTAGGATGCCACTAGGTACACTGAGTGTTTGCTAGTATAATGGCTTAGTTATAATGAGTTGGAGTGTGCAATGCAGGCAGAGGTGCTGCAAATGTCTTTGCACTAGTGGGACTATAGCAAAGTCCAATAGCCATGTTTAGGATGCCACTAGGTACAATGAGTGTTTGCAAGTATAATGGCTTAGTTATCATGAGTTGGAGTGTGCAATGCAGGCAGAGGTGCTGCAAAATGTCTTTGCACTAGTGGGACTATAGCAAAGTCCAATAGCCACGTTTAGGATGCCACTAGGTACACTGAGTGTTTGCTAGTATAATGGCTTAGTTATCATGAGTTGGAGTGTGCAATGCAGGCAGAGGTGCTGCAAATGTCTTTGCACTAGTGGGACTATAGCAAAGTCCAATAGCCACGTTTAGGATGCCACTAGGTACACTGAGTGTTTGCTAGTATAATGGCTTAGTTATCATGAGTTGGAGTGTGCAATGCAGGCAGAGGTGCTGCAAATGTCTTTGCACTAGTGGGACTATAGCAAAGTCCAATAGCCACGTTTAGGATGCCACTAGGTACACTGAGTGTTTGCTAGTATAATGGCTTAGTTATAATGAGTTGGAGTGTGCAATGCAGGCAGAGGTGCTGCAAATGTCTTTGCACTAGTGGGACTATAGCAAAGTCCAATAGCCACGTTTAGGATGCCACTAGGTACACTGAGTGTTTGCTAGTATAATGGCTTAGTTATCATGAGTTGGAGTGTGCAATGCAGGCAGAGGTGCTGCAAATGTCTTTGCACTAGTGGGACTATAGCAAAGTCCAATAGCCACGTTTAGGATGCCACTAGGTACACTGAGTGTTTGCTAGTATAATGGCTTAGTTATAATGAGTTGGAGTGTGCAATGCAGGCAGAGGTGCTGCAAATGTCTTTGCACTAGTGGGACTATAGCAAAGTCCAATAGCCACGTTTAGGATGCCACTAGGTACACTGAGTGTTTGCTAGTATAATGGCTTAGTTACAATGAGTTGGAGTGTGCAATGCAGGCAGAGGTGCTGCAAATGTCTTTGCACTAGTGGGACTATAGCAAAGTCCAATAGCCACGTTTAGGATGCCACTAGGTACACTGAGCGTTTGCTAGTATAATGGCTTAGTTATCATGAGTTGGAGTGTGCAATGCAGGCAGAGGTGCTGCAAATGTCTTTGCACTAGTGGGACTATAGCAAAGTCCAATAGCCACGTTTAGGATGCCACTAGGTACACTGAGTGTTTGCTAGTATAATGGCTTAGTTATCATGAGTTGGAGTGTGCAATGCAGGCAGAGGTGCTGCAAATGTCTTTGCACTAGTGGGACTATAGCAAAGTCCAATAGCCACGTTTAGGATGCCACTAGGTACACTGAGTGTTTGCTAGTATAATGGCTTAGTTATAATGAGTTGGAGTGTGCAATGCAGGTAGAGGTGCTGCAAATGTCTTTGCACTAGTGGGACTATAGCAAAGTCCAATAGCCACGTTTAGGATGCCACTAGGTACACTGAGTGTTTGCTAGTATAATGGCTTAGTTATAATGAGTTGGAGTGTGCAATGCAGGCAGAGGTGCTGCAAATGTCTTTGCACTAGTGGGACTATAGCAAAGTCCAATAGCCACGTTTAGGATGCCACTAGGTACACTGAGTGTTTGCTAGTATAATGGCTTAGTTATAATGAGTTGGAGTGTGCAATGCAGGCAGAGGTGCTGCAAATGTCTTTGCACTAGTGGGACTATAGCAAAGTCCAATAGCCACGTTTAGGATGCCACTAGGTACACTGAGTGTTTGCTAGTATAATGGCTTAGTTATAATGAGTTGGAGTGTGCAATGCAGGCAGAGGTGCTGCAAATGTCTTTGCACTAGTGGGACTATAGCAAAGTCCAATAGCCACGTTTAGGATGCCACTAGGTACACTGAGTGTTTGCTAGTATAATGGCTTAGTTATCATGAGTTGGAGTGTGCAATGCAGGCAGAGGTGCTGCAAATGTCTTTGCACTAGTGGGACTATAGCAAAGTCCAATAGCCACGTTTAGGATGCCACTAGGTACACTGAGTGTTTGCTAGTATAATGGCTTAGTTATAATGAGTTGGAGTGTGCAATGCAGGCAGAGGTGCTGCAAATGTCTTTGCACTAGTGGGACTATAGCAAAGTCCAATAGCCACGTTTAGGATGCCACTAGGTACACTGAGTGTTTGCTAGTATAATGGCTTAGCTATCATGAGTTGGAGTGTGCAATGCAGGCAGAGGTGCTGCAAATGTCTTTGCACTAGTGGGACTATAGCAAAGTCCAATAGCCACGTTTAGGATGCCACTAGGTACACTGAGTGTTTGCTAGTATAATGGCTTAGTTATAATGAGTTGGAGTGTGCAATGCAGGCAGAGGTGCTGCAAATGTCTTTGCACTAGTGGGACTATAGCAAAGTCCAATAGCCACGTTTAGGATGCCACTAGGTACACTGAGTGTTTGCTAGTATAATGGCTTAGTTATAATGAGTTGGAGTGTGCAATGCAGGCAGAGGTGCTGCAAATGTCTTTGCACTAGTGGGACTATAGCAAAGTCCAATAGCCACGTTTAGGATGCCACTAGGTACACTGAGTGTTTGCTAGTATAATGGCTTAGTTATCATGAGTTGGAGTGTGCAATGCAGGCAGAGGTGCTGCAAATGTCTTTGCACTAGTGGGACTATAGCAAAGTCCAATAGCCACGTTTAGGATGCCACTAGGTACACTGAGTGTTTGCTAGTATAATGGCTTAGTTATAATGAGTTGGAGTGTGCAATGCAGGCAGAGGTGCTGCAAATGTCTTTGCACTAGTGGGACTATAGCAAAGTCCAATAGCCACGTTTAGGATGCCACTAGGTACACTGAGTGTTTGCTAGTATAATGGCTTAGTTATAATGAGTTGGAGTGTGCAATGCAGGCAGAGGTGCTGCAAATGTCTTTGCACTAGTGGGACTATAGCAAAGTCCAATAGCCACGTTTAGGATTCCACTAAGTACACTGAGTGTTTGCTAGTATAATGGCTTAGTTATCATGAGTTGGAGTGTGCAATGCAGGCAGAGGTGCTGCAAATGTCTTTGCACTAGTGGGACTATAGCAAAGTCCAATAGCCACGTTTAGGATACCACTAGGTACACTGAGTGTTTGCTAGTATAATGGCTTAGTTATAATGAGTTGGAGTGTGCAATGCAGGCAGAGGTGCTGCAAATGTCTTTGCACTAGTGGGACTATAGCAAAGTCCAATAGCCACGTTTAGGATGCCACTAGGTACACTGAGTGTTTGCTAGTATAATGGCTTAGTTATAATGAGTTGGAGTGTGCAATGCAGGCAGAGGTGCTGCAAATGTCTTTGCACTAGTGGGACTATAGCAAAGTCCAATAGCCACGTTTAGGATGCCACTAGGTACACTAAGTGTTTGCTAGTATAATGGCTTAGTTATCATGAGTTGGAGTGTGCAATGCAGGCAGAGGTGCTGCAAATGTCTTTGCACTAGTGGGACTATAGCAAAGTCCAATAGCCACGTTTAGGATGCCACTAGGTACACTGAGTGTTTGCTAGTATAATGGCTTAGTTATAATGAGTTGGAGTGTGCAATGCAGGCAGAGATGCTGCAAATGTCTTTGCACTAGTGGGACTATAGCAAAGTCCAATAGCCACGTTTAGGATGCCACTAGGTACACTGAGTGTTTGCTAGTATAATGGCTTAGTTATCATGAGTTGGAGTGTGCAATGCAGGCAGAGGTGCTGCAAATGTCTTTGCACTAGTGGGACTATAGCAAAATCCAATAGCCACGTTTAGGATGCCACTAGGTACACTGAGTGTTTGCTAGTATAATGGCTTAGTTATAATGAGTTGGAGTGTGCAATGCAGGCAGAGGTGCTGCAAATGTCTTTGCACTAGTGGGACTATAGCAAAGTCCAATAGCCACGTTTAGGATGCCACTAGGTACACTGAGTGTTTGCTAGTATAATGGCTTAGTTATAATGAGTTGGAGTGTGCAATGCAGGCAGAGATGCTGCAAATGTCTTTGCACTAGTGGGACTATAGCAAAGTCCAATAGCCACGTTTAGGATGCCACTAGGTACACTGAGTGTTTGCTAGTATAATGGCTTAGTTATCATGAGTTGGAGTGTGCAATGCAGGCAGAGGTGCTGCAAATGTCTTTGCACTAGTGGGACTATAGCAAAATCCAATAGCCACGTTTAGGATGCCACTAGGTACACTGAGTGTTTGCTAGTATAATGGCTTAGTTATAATGAGTTGGAGTGTGCAATGCAGGCAGAGGTGCTGCAAATGTCTTTGCACTAGTGGGACTATAGCAAAGTCCAATAGCCACGTTTAGGATGCCACTAGGTACACTGAGTGTTTGCTAGTATAATGGCTTAGTTATAATGAGTTGGAGTGTGCAATGCAGGCAGAGGTGCTGCAAATGTCTTTGCACTAGTGGGACTATAGCAAAGTCCAATAGCCACGTTTAGGATGCCACTAGGTACACTGAGTGTTTGCTAGTATAATGGCTTAGTTATCATGAGTTGGAGTGTGCAATGCAGGCAGAGGTGCTGCAAATGTCTTTGCACTAGTGGGACTATAGCAAAGTCCAATAGCCACGTTTAGGATGCCACTAGGTACACTGAGTGTTTGCTAGTATAATGGCTTAGTTATAATGAGTTGGAGTGTGCAGAGGACAGGAGGGTACAGTGCCAGGATTGTGGGGCTCTGGGTAGAGGAAATGAAGCCTGCCTTTCTATTCCCTCCTAATAGGGAAATGCAGGGAGGAAATCCCTGACCTTGGCTACACAGACGCTGTCTCTGTTTTCAGGACCTGTCACCTATGGCTCTGACCCTGCCGGTTTGAGCCCTTAAAAGGACTGATAGAAAGTGCTCTCCCTAAGCTGTCTAACGCTGTGTATGCAGCGCATACAGCAGTATCGGCGATAGGACAAAGGACGGAGCTGCGACAGTGATGTCTGACACCAAAGACGCAGAAGAGATAATGGCGTCCTGGAGGAAAATGTCCGGTTTTATAATGCAGGGACATGTGACATGGACATCCTATCACACATGCCGTTGCTTCTCTGACTAAAAGTCCACTTAGCTGTGTGCGTGTCTGGGATTGGCTGACATGCTGGCCCGCCCCACAAGACGCGCGCGCTTAGGGAAGGAAGACAAGGAAAAAAAAAAAAAATGGCGATCGCCATTATAGAAACAGCAGTGATCTGAAGGCACTGTACACTGAAATGTCATAATAGTGTGATTCACAGAGTGACTTACACTATTACAGCGGAAACCAAGCTAGGAATTAGCTGTTTTTTTGCTGCTAGAACCGTTCTCGAACGTTTCTAGAACTATCGAGCTTTTGCAAAAAGCTCGAGTTCTAGTTCGATCTAGAACAGGCCCCAAAATCACTCGAGCCTAGAACTGGAGAACCTCGAACCGCGAACCGCGCTCAACTCTAGTTAGGGCACATTAGCACTTTAAGAAAGGGAAGTTATGCGTCCTAAGCAGACTCTCAGGAAACCTGTGCAGCGTGCGCAGTCCTTGGGAGCAGGAGGAAGCTAAATGGTTTCTGCAGAAGGAAGAAAACATGGACATCCAGGGAGAGGCAGGGGAGAGCAGTCAAGATGTAAGGCAGGATATTGCAAGGACGCCACCATTATATATATTTGGTTGAATACAGACATGTTAAACATTTCACAAATTTTAAAGGACAATAATCTTTTATCATTTGAAAGACCTGAAGAACTAATGTGCTCTTGTAAGGTGGTTGGTAGCTGTGGACTTGGTATTTATCTCCTAAACCCCACCACGCTACATGAAAATGACGGTTCTGGCTTTGTGTGTGTGGTTTTGTTGTAGTTGTTACTTAGGCAATGTGACGGGCTCCTTCTCCCATATCACACAATCAACAGAGCGAGAGATGGCTGTACAAACCAAAGAGCATTTATTCCAAGCAAATCAAATGGTCCATAACATAATCCACCATACAGAGGGTAAAATTAGTTCAGAAATATGAATATAATCCAATAAGCGATAAATGTCCTGGTCTCTTTGGGGAGCCGCAGCTTTTCCCTCAGAGGTTCAATCTTCCTGCTTCACTCTTGAAGTTTTCAAACAGACTCCCTCTCTTCTCCTGCTCATCCAAGAGCGCACGCGCTGACTCCCTGCACCATCATTTGAAACTGGGACCGCGGACACACTGGGAAACCTACAGCACAGCCGCCCGCATGCACAGAGTGGCAGCCAGCAGGCCGCCCGCCCACCCGCACAGAGAGACAGCCGGGAGAAAGCACCAGAGAATTGCTCCCATTTGTTTTGCTATATGGATTCGATTGGCAAAGCATATAGAGTTTACGGAGGGCATACTTGGCTCCGTTATAAAGAGCAATTTCATCAGAGGAAAGCCATTCCCCCTTCTATTAGGTGGGATCAAAAAGACATAGGCCTCCCGCGAGGTATGGGCATTCCTTTCAGGGGGGGCCGGTAATCAGTCTGGTCAGGCGATGCCCCAAAAGCCAGGCCTGTGTTGGCCAGTCAACTTTAAGCACATCTGCTCACATTGCAGCGGAGCATCCCATGGGGCATCCAGATGTTTTAAAAGGGGGAAGCCCAAGCTCAGTTCTAACAATACCCAAGGTGGAGACACCGGTTAGGCTAATCGCGATGCTCCCGTGCCTAAATAGGTATCCTGATCCTGAGAAGGCAGAGCTTTTGAGAGTGGGTTTCGACGGGGGTTTTAGGATTCCAGCCTCGGGATTTATCATTTCAGCAGCGTCTAAAAATTTAAAGTCAGCATATCAGCATGCGGGGGTGATGTCTGAAAAATTGGCGAAGGAAGTGGCTATAGGTAAAATGGCGGGTCCGTTTCAAGTTTCATCTTTTCCTGATCTGGTGACTTAGCCGTTAGGCGTTGTGCCAGAAAAGGAGCCAGGAAGGTTTCGGCTGATTCATCATCTTTCTTACCCTTGTGGTATGTTATTTAACTATGGGATAGCCCCTGAAATGTGTTCAGTGGTCTATTTGTCTTCTGACGAGGCCATCACATGAGTGAAAAGTTGTGGTAGGGGCGCGCTGATGGCAAAGACTGATATTGAATCGGCCTTCAGGCTACTACTGGTTCACCCAGACAGCATGAGGCCTGTGCCACACATCCGTGCCTCCGGCACGTGTTTGTCATTTTTTACACGTACCGGCGGCACGGAGACACTTTAACCAATGCTACCCTATTGTAGCAGGCACACACACGTAAAACCACACGGAACGTGTGTCCGTGTGCGTTTGTACGTGTGTGCGATTTTCAAAGCGCTGACATGTCCGGTTTTTCGCCGGCAGCACGGGTGTCACACGGCCCGCACCCGCACCACACGGGTGTAGTGTGGATGCGGTCCCGTGTGACACGCGCCGGAGAAAACACACATGTCAGTTAAAAAAAAAAAAAAACATTAACTCACCTTCTCCAGCCCTCCTGTCTCTGCCGCTGCTGCCTCTTGCTGCCGACCGCCGCTCATTATTCTCATTGAATATTCACTTCACTGCCTGGCAGCAGCAGCAGCGGGGAGACGGGAGGACTGGAGACCGAGGATCAGCACCACGGACAGCAGCGCGGACATCAGGAAGGACCAGGTGAGTATAATAATTACTGATTCTACGTGTGCTATCGCGGATAGCGCACGTAGAACACACGTGTCACGCACGTACCAGAGACACGTACTTACCTGCACACAACACGCAGGGAAAATACGTGTCTCTCGGCACGTGCGTGAAATTCACGTGAGTGTGGCAGAGGCCTTAGGTTGTTTTTGGGAGGGGGAATTCTTTGTTGATAGGTGCCTGCCCAAGTGGTGTTAAATCTTTTGCGCTTCTTTCGAGGCCTTAAGTTCCTTTTTGGAATGGGTGGTCCAAGATATACCGTGTTTTTCCAAAAATAAGACCTCCCCCAAAAATAAGCCCTAGCAGGGATTTTCAGCATTTTCGGAGAAAGGCTTAAATATAAGCCCTCCCCCGAAAATAAGCCCTAGTTGCGGATCAATAATGAGGTGTCCGTGCAGCTAAAAAAGTTACAGATACTGCAGGACACTTCATTATACACAGCGGCATCCGGCAATTACACTCACCAGACACCGAGCAGCAGGACCTGCAGTGATCACACACCCGGACACATCAGATCTCACACACACACACACACACACACACACACACACAATCAGATCTCACACACACACACACACACACACAATCAGATCTCACACACACACACACACACACAATCAGATCTCACTCACACACCTGATCTCACACACAAACATCGGATCGCACACACAATCAGATCACACACAATCAGATCGCACACGCAAACATCAAATCACACACACACACAAACATCGGATCGCACACACATCGGATCGCATACACACTCACCTCATCCAGCGACACTGATCTCTTCTCGCCGTGAGAATACTGAGAGGCAGTGCGGTGCAGAGCGACAAACAGGACCTGCGGTGGACACGTGACTTGCTCTCATTCCCTGCTGCTGTAAGTGCTGGATGTGATGTGTGTGTGTGTGTCTGTGTGTGTGTGATCTGCTGTGTGTGTCTGCAATCGGCTGTGTGTGTGTTTGCGATCGGCTGCGTTTTTCTGCGATCGGCTGTGTGTGTCTGCGTTCGGCTGTGTGTGCCTGTGATCGGCTGTGTGTGCCTGTGATCGGCTGTGTGTGCCTGTGATCGGATGTGTGTATCTATGATCGGATGTGTGTATCTGTGATCAGCTGTGGGTGCCTGTGATCGGATGTGTGTATCTGTGATCGGCTGTGTGTGCCTGTGATCGGATGTGTGTATCTATGATCGGATGTGTGTATCTGTGATCGGCTGTGTGTGCCTGTGATCGGATGTGTGTATCTGTGATCGGCTGTGTGTGCCTGTGATCGGATGTGTGTGCCTGCGATCGGATGTGTGTGCCTGCGATCGGATGTGTGTATCTGTGATCGGCTGTGTGTGCCTGCGATCAGATGTGTGTATCTGTGATCGGCCGTGTGTGCCTGCGATCGGATGTGTGTATCTGTGATGGCTGTGTGTGATCTGCTGTGTATATCTGCCATCTGCTGTGTGTGTGTGTGTGCCTGTGATCGGATGTGTGTATCTGTGATCGGCTGTGTGTATCTGTGATCTGCTGTGTGTGTGATCTGCTGTGTGTGCCTGCGATGTGCTGTGTGTTTCAGCGTGTCAGCTAGCAGCAGGGTAGGACGGCATGCAGCACCGACCGGAGATCACAGGAGGACCTTGGAACCACGCAGATGTCCTGGTCTGGTGAGTATGAGTCTCCTGGGATGTTGGGGGGGGGGGTCGGTTTTTTTGGTGGGTAAACTTACCCCCAACCGTGTTTCTCCAAGAATAAGACCTCCTCCAAAAATAAGCCCTAGTGCTTTTTTGGGGGGCAAAAAAATATAAGACAGTGTCTTATTTTTGGAAAAACACGGTATCAGGTCTGGAGTCGCTTATACATTACCTGGATGATTTCTTGTGCAATGGTCCTGTGGGTTCTTTGCAATGTGCAAGCATTTTCGGATCAATGGAATGGGTAGCAAAATGTTTTGGGGTCCATTTGGCACCGGAGAAAACGGTTGGTCTTACCACTTGCATTTGTTTTTTTGAGAATCATTATTGATTCAGTAAGCTGGGAATTTCGTTTTCCCAAAGATAAAGTTGCTTTGAAGAAGGTTGAGGTGGCAATGGCCTGCCGAGTCAAGAAGTTGACATTGAAGGAAGTTCAGTTGTTGGGAAAACTCAATTTTGCATGCCGAGTTATGCCCATGGGGCGGCTTAGTTTCTCATAGGTAAGCCAGTGCCATGGCGGGGGTGCAGGCCCCCATCATCATATTCGTCTGTCCGCAGAGCACAGGGCAGACCTATTAGTTTGGAGGGAATTTTTGGGATTGTACGACAGTCGCTCTCTGCTGATGGAGTACGTAGTGGACAATGTAGACCTTGAGCTGTTTGTGGATGTGGCAGGCAGCACGGGTTTTGGGGCCTATGTTAAGGGTCAATGGTATGTTGGTCGGTGGCCTGAGGATTGGGTCTGAGCTGGGTTGATGAAGAATGTTGCTGTGTTGGAAATTTTTCCAATATTGGTAACATTGCATTTGTGGAAAGGGCAACTATCAAGCGAGGTTTGAGGGATTTATTCAAGTGTTTTTTAGTACAGCAGGTGTTGAAGGGGTTTTGGAGGGGCCACAAGACCATGGATGGTCGGCGGCCCATTTCTTTTAGTTTATTGGAGAGATTGGGTAGGGAGTTGGGGGTGATTTGTAAGTCCATTTTCGAGGAGTTGCTTTTCCATTTAGCCTTTTCACTAGCCTTTTTTGAGGCATTGCGGGTTACTGAATTGAAAGTTCTGAAGGGGGTTTGTTACGAGGCGACATTGTCGCTCTCAAAAACGGCATAGAATTTTGGATTCGGAAGTCTAAAATTGATCAAGCGGGTAAGGGTCAATGGGTCTGTTTAGGTGCTGTGTCATCTTCGGCTATGTGTCCTTTGGGGTGTGTCAACAATGTTTGTGGGGTTTGCCCACATTGGGATGGACCCTTGTTGTGTCATGAGGATGGTTCCTTCTTGTCACAGTACCAGTTCAGTGCTGTTTTTAGGGCATGCTTGAGTTCACTGGGCCTGGATCTGGCCAGCTTTGCTTCTCACTCGTTTCCGATCAGGGCTGCGACGTAAGCAACTTTGTGTGGTCTCAATTCTGACGCTATATGGAGCATAGGACAGTGGAAATCTGAGCACGTTAGATCGCGTGTTCGTCCTTGTGCGATTGTGGACAGTTATATTGGTTGTTGGGTAATGGTCCCTGGTTTCTGGGGGACTGGATCTTAATTCTATATAGTGTGTATTTCTTCTTTTTCAGAGGCTTCCCCTTGCTTGGTTTGGTTTATGGACCATTCTTCTGTTTATTGGGGTGCGCTTCGAGTGGATGCCAGAAGTAACGGTAGACAACTGGGTTTTCCCAGGGCATCGGCCTGTTAAGGTTAGGAGACTGCTGATATTCCTGTAAATATCCAGTTCAAGGGTAAACTCCTTCCCTATTCAGGGATAGAGGCAACCCAAGAACTATGAACTACTACTCCAAGAGTCTAGGAGGAAAAAAACAGGTAAGCCCCAAAAATAGAGCACAAGAGTGGTTGGAAACTAACTGCCAGCAACCCTCTGACTATATATACACAACTAGAAATAGCGATAGAGCTTGCCTACTCTACCTAGACGCCTCATCACTGCCTAAGAAACTAGCTAGCTTCAAAGATCAAGAAAGGAATCCTAACTTGCCTCAGAGCAGCCCCAAAGGGATAGTTAAAGCCCACAAGATATATTGACAATGATATAACAAGCAAACAATACACAGTTGGTTAGGAACAAACGTGAGCAAAGAGAGGACCTGCTAACTAAGACACAAAAGGATAGGATAGATCACTGGGTGCAGCCAACAAAACCCCTAATATATGACAACTCCTGATAATCAAAAATTCCCTTAGGACCACACGATCCTCCACCCACTACATCAGGGAACTGTTGTGCAGGGCACCAGGCAGGATTAGCATATCAAAGAAGTTGTCACAAAAACGGTTTAGTAGCAACTGCCATAGCCAGACAAATATTCAATTTCCAACAAGACTAATAATGAACAGCACATAGAAGTGGAATACTAAATACAACAAAAAGTAAATATGCAAATAGTGGAAAAAAACAAACCTTCACTGGATTCTCAGCAATGTCTTTTTGTTACAGATCATCAGTGGGAACACAATGGAACATAAATGAATATTTGAGTGAAAAAATGCAGAACAATGTTCAGACAGAGAAAAAAAACTCCACTATATGTTTTTTCACTAAGAATGAACAGTTTCCATAGCATTTCAAAATTAACTGAAATAGAATCACTTAAACATTGCACAAAGAGAAAAATGCATGAAAACTGTTCAGTCACAGGAAAAAAAACAAATTACTTATCCCAGGCTCCAAAAAGCGAGATCAAGATGACTAGGAAAAAAGGCAAAAATTGCATCCAAAAGGCAGACAAACTGCAGTAGACAGCACTGGAGATCTCCAAGGCAAAAAAAAAAGAAGCAAGCTGGAGCACCATGGAGAAATGTCCAGCGGGTTACAGGCACACGGTCGACATGACAAGCATCAGTTTGAGGCAGAATCCCTTGCTTTATACATAAAGAGCTGGACATGATTGGCCCACTGGGATTAGAGCCAAGTCCTTCACCTGTCTTAGTGACAAAGAACCTGACACATATCCAGCACTGGCCACTAGAGGGAGCCCAAAACATCCTCAGGAAGATTCTTAATCTCTTCACAACATCAGCCCTTATCAAGTGGCTCGGGATTATGGGTATGAGGTGGAACCGGGTATTGCAGGAATTCAGTAGGTATGTTCATTTAGACAAGCCGCCCGACATTCTGGTCGGGAATGATTTGGGTGTGCGTCCTTTTAGAGTTTTAGTGAAGGACATGAAACATGATTTGTTATGTTAATGGGTGTCTTTTCTGGGTGTGGTGATGGTGTAGTCAGAGATTTGTCCAAGGAGTACGTTGCATAATGCACAATCAGTAAAGAAGCCTAATAAGGCTCAGGTGAAGGTCAATAGGGCTATCTCAAAATTTGTGACAGCAAAGGTGGGGCTTATAATTCGCCATTTTGAATTGGAGCAGGGGGATAAAAAATTTTGATTGGCAGACAGGGTGCACTTGAACGCGGTGGGTATTGATTTATGGGCACTTGGTTTGCAGGAAGGTTTTGAGTGAGCCTTGCTTATGCGGAAGGGGGTCTCAGGCACTTGAGGTTGTAAAGGTGCTCTTGTTGTGGCATGTTTTGGTGCGTCCTTGAAGTTGGTTTTAAATTGATCTGGTGGATCCATCCGGGTAGGGATCCCCTAATAGGCAAGGAAGGTTGGTTACCTGGTGAGTTTTGGGGGATCCTGGTGGTGAATTTTGGGCCCCGTGGGAGTTGGTTAATGGTAAATACAACACTTCGTCTTTTTTGTGCTCCCGAACCAGTGTGGGTAACGGCTGTGAGCAATTTGGTTTCATGGTTTTAGTTATGTGAATCACCAGGTTTTTGTATAACTTCAAGGAGTTACCGAAGTTCTTAGTAATTTCTGTTATGTATTTATTTAATAAAGTGGCTGCTGTGGCCAAAATTATCCAAGCAATGTGTCAGAGTATTTACTGTTGGAGGGGCGGTGGGCCCGCTGGGTATTCCGGAATCTTCAATTCCAGGGTCAAGAGATTTGTGGCCGCTTGAAGGGAGCAGGAGAATTATGTCTTACATATTGACCAGCTTTTCTTTTGTTCAGCCGCCTCATATGTCATACATCACCATAGTGGCATGACCAGTGGCATAACTAGAGTTTGATGGGCCCCGGTGCAAAGTTCGGACCTGGGCCCCCCCTCCATGTACACCGACACTTGGGGTACAGGACAATGACTCTGACACTCGGGGTACGAGTAATGACGCTGACAGTTGGCTCTTACACTCAGCCCCCAGATTTCCCATGATCTGAAATCCCTCTATCAGCACCCAGCTTTCCTATGTTCTGATAGCCATCTTGTCCTCGGCACCCAGCTTTCCCATGCTCTGCTATATATCTTTCCCTCAGCACCCAGCTTTCCCATATCAGAGCATGGGAAAGCTGGGTACTGAGAGATGTATAGCAGAGCATAGGAAAGCCGGGTGCTGAGGGAAAGAGCATTTTCCCTCAGCACAAAACCTTCCCATCCCATGCTTGTATCTTTGTCCCCCCTTGTATATAGTTCTCCAAATAGAATAATGGCCCCCGCATAGCCTTCCATATAGTATAAAGGGTCCCACATAACCCTTCATATATTAGAATGCAGCTACATAGTCCTTCATGTATTATAATGCATTTCCCATAGTTCTCCATGTATTATAATTCACCCCATAGTCCTCTATGTATAAAGTAGCCCTCATAGCCCTCTATATATTATAATTTTAATATATAATATATTATAATATTATAAATTTACCATAGCTCTCCATGTATTATAATTCATCCCATAGTACTCCATATATTATACTGCACCACATAGTCCTCCATGTTTTATAATGCACCCCCATAGTTCATGTATAAGGTAGCCTTCATAGTCCTCCATATATTATAATATAGCCCCCATAATCCTATACGTATTATAATGCAGCACCATAAAACCTTCATATTGTGTTATGCAGCCCCATACTCCTCCATGTATAATGCACCCATATAGTCCATGTATACGGTGTCTGTCATGTTGTATAATGCAGCCCCAAAGACCCCCAAGTATAATGCAGCAGCCCCCCATGCTCCATGTATAATGCAGCCAGCCGCCTATGCTCCATGTATAACGCAGGCAGCCCCCTCATACTCCATGTATAACGCAGGCAGCCCCCTCATACTCCATGTATAACGCAGGCAGCCCCCCATGCTCCATGTATAACACAGGCAGCACCCCCATTCTCCATTTATAATGCAGGCAGCCCCCTATGCTCCATGTATAATGCAGACAGCCCCCATGCTCCATGTATAATGCAGGCAGCCCCCCATGCTCCATGTATAATGCAGCCCTCCATGCTCCATACATAAGGCAGGCAGCCCCCCATGCTCCATGCATAAGGCAGGCAGCCCCCCATGCTCCATGTATAAGGCAGGCAGCCCCCCATGCTCCATGTATAATGCAGGCAGCCCCCCATGCTCCATATATAATGCAGCCCTCCATGTTCCATATATAATGCAGCCCCCATACGCCATGTATAATGCAGGCAGACCCCCATGCTCCATGTTTAATGCAGGCAGCCCCACATGCTCCATGTATAATGCAGGCAGCCTCCCATGCTCCATGTATAATGCAGCCAGCCGCTCATGCTCCAAGTATAACGTAGGTAGCCCCCCATGCTCCATGTATAATGCAGGCAGCTCCCCATGCTCCATGTATAACGCAGGCAGCCCCCCATGCTCCATTTATAATGTAGGCAGCCCCCCATGCTCCATGCATAATGCAGGCAGCTCCCCATGCTCCATGTATAATGCAGACAGCCCCCATGCTCCATGTATAAAGCAGGCAGCCCCCCATGCTCCATGTATAATGCAGCCCTCCATGCTCATGTATAATGCAGCCCTCCATGCACCATATATTTAATGCAGGCAGCCCCACATACTCTATGTATAAGGCAGGCAGCCCCCCATGCTCCATGTATAATGCAGGCAGCCTCCCATGCTCCATGTATAATGCAGGCAGCACCCATGCTTTATGTATAATGCAGCCCTCCATGCTCCATGTATAATGCAGCCATCCATGCTCCATGTATAATGCAGCCCCCCATGCTCCATGTATAATGCAGGCAGCCCCCCATGCTCCATGTTTAATGCAGGCAGCCCCCCATGCTCCATGTATAATTCAGGCAGCCCCCCATGCTCCATATATAATGCAGCCCTCCATGCTGCATGTATAATGCAGCCCCCCATGCTCCATGTATAATGCAGGCAGCCCCCATGCTCCATGTATAATGCAGCCCTCCATGCTCCATGTATAATGCACCCATATAGTCCATGTATACGGTGTCTGTCATGTTGTATAATGCAGCCCCAAAGACCCCCAAGTATAATGCAGCCAGCCCCCCATGCTCCATGTATAATGCAGCCAGCCGCCTATGCTCCATGTATAACGCAGGCAGCCCCCCCATACTCCATGTATAACGCAGGCAGCCCCTCATGCTCCATGTATAACACAGGCAGCCCCCCCATGCTCCATTTATAATGCAGGCAGCCCCCTATGTTCCATGTATAATGCAGACAGCCCCCATGCTCCATGTATAATGCAGGCAGCCCCCCATGCTCCATGTATAATGCAGCCCTCCATTCTCCATGTATAATGCAGCCCTCCATGCTCCATACATAATGCAAGCAGCCCCCCATGCTCCATGCATAAGGCAGGCAGCCCCCCATGCTCCATGTATAATGCAGGCAGCCCCCCATGCTCCATGTATAATGCAGGCAGCCCCCCATGCTCCATGTATAATGCAGGCAGCCCCCATGCTCCATGTATAATGCAGCCCCCCATGCTCCATGTATAATGCAGCCCTCCATGCTCCATACATGATGCAGGCAGCCCCCCATGCTCCATGCATAAGGCAGGCAGCCCCCCATGCTCCATGTATAATGCAGGCAGCCCCCCATGCTCCATGTATAATGCAGGCAGCCCCCCATGCTCCATGTATAATGCAGGCAGCCCCCATGCTCCATATATAATGCAGCCCTCCATGCTCCATGTATAATGCAGCCCCCATATGCCATGTATAATGCAGGCAGACCCCCATGCTCCATGTTTAATGCAGGCAGCCCCACATGCTCCATGTATAATGCAGGCAGCCTTCCATACTCCATGTATAATGCAACCAGCCGCCCATGTTCCAAGTATAACGCAGGCAGCCCCCCATGCTCCATGTATAATGCAGGCAGCCCCCCGTGTTCCATGTATAACGCAGGCAGCCCCCATGCTCCATTAATAATGTAGGCAGCCCCCCATGCTCCATGCATAATGCAGGCAGCTCCCCATGCTCCATGTATAATGCAGACAGCCCCCATGCTCCATGTATAATGCAGGCAGCCCCCCATGCTCCATGTATAATGCAGCCCTTCATGCTCCATGTATAATGCAGCCCTCCATGTTCCATATATTTAATGCAGGCAGCCCCACATACTCTATGTATAAGGCAGGAAGCCCCCATGCTCCATGTATAATGCAGGCAGCCCCCCATGCTCCATGTATAATGCAGGCAGCCTCCCATGCTCCATGTATAATGCAGGCAGCACCCATGCTCCATGTATAATGCAGCCCTCCATGCTCCATGTATAATGCAGCCCTCCATGCTCCATGTATAATGCAGCCCCCCATGCTCCATTTATAATGCAGGCAGCCCCCCATGCTTCATGTTTAATGCAGGCAGCCCCCCATGCTCCATGTATAATTCAGGCAGCCCCCCATGCTCCATGTATAATTCAGCCCTCTATGCTGCATGTATAATGCAGCCCCCCATGCTCCACGTATAATGCAAGCAGCCCCCATGCTCCATGTATAATTCAGCCCTCCATGCTCCATCTATAATGCAGCCCCCTATGCTCCAAGTATAATGCAGGCAGCCTCCCATGCTCCATGTATAATGCAGGCAGCCCCCATGCGCCATCTATAATGCAGGCAGACCTCCATGCTCTATGTATAATGCAGCCCCCCATGCTCCATGTATAATGCAGGCAGCCCCCCATGCTCCATCTATAATACAGGCAGCCCCCATTCTCCATGTATAATGCAGCCCTCCATGCTCCATGTATAATGCAGGCAGCCCCCCATGGCCTCTGGCAACCGTGTACACATTGATTTAAAAAAAAACAAAACAAAAACAAGTTCTTACCGCTCCTTGTTCCAGCGCTGCTCCGTCCTCACCTCGCCTTGTTCTCCTGCTGCTGTGGTCAGCATCCTCCCGCCCTGCGCTCTGTGCTTTCAGCACAGCAGTTGCACAGGAGTGATGTCACCGCGCAGGCACAGGGGGGGAAAAATAATGGAGCGTGGAGCTGCATTGGCCGCTCCACGCTTCATTGTTGCTGTGTGCGATGACGGGGGAGGGGGGCCCCGTGCCGCCGCTGACACCGGGCAGGGGGGCCCCGTGTCATTGGCAGCACCAGGTCACATAGCGGCTGCGTGGTCTGCGCCAGATCAGCGCAGCTCCTCTCACAGAAAGGAGCTGGCTGCTGATCCGCCGAGCGGCCGCAGGCCCCTAAGCTGCGACCGCGGTAGTTACGCCCCTGGGCATGACACATGTGATGTAATGCACACCTATTCAAGAGAAGAGCTGCAGGCGCCATCACGTAAGAGGTGGTTTTCCTGCTCCTGTCCAGTTTTCACAGGTGATCATTATGTTCAAATGGCTGGGATGTGTGAATCGATTCTCTCCTTCTCTCCATCTCTGTTAAGAGCTAATTTCAGTAAATGTGTTGTCAGCAAAGGAGATACAGTTTGAGTATCTATAAGCTACATCGCTCGCCACAAAAGTGTTTAAAATTTGCTTAATTGAAAGCCCTAAATAACCAACAGCATCTATGTAACCAGGCTGATGCGGGCTTTACGTGAGACGAGCTATCGTGCGATGCATCGTCGGGGTCACGGTTTTCGTGACGCACATCAAGGCATCGTTCACGACGTCGTCTCGTGTGACACCTCCGAGCGACGCAGTATCGCTCACAAATCGTAAGTCGTGTACTCGTTGCTCAGTTTTAAAAAATTGTTTAATTAAAATGGCGCCGGTTGTTCATCGTACCCGGGGTAGCACACATTGCTCCGTGTGACACCCCGGGAACAATGAACACCGCTTACCTGAGTCCCGCGGCTCCCGGCTGCTATGCGGAAGGAAGGAGGTGGGCAGGATGTTTACATCCCGCTCATCTCCGCCCCTCCGCTTCTATTGGCCGGCGGCTGTTTGACATCACTGTGACGCCGAACGTCCCTCCCCCTTTAGGAAGAGGATGTTCGCCACCCACAGCGAGGTCACTCAGCAGGTAAGTACGTATGACGGAGGTTTCACGACTTTGTGCGACACGGGCAGCGATTAGCCCGTGACGCACAAACGACGGGGGCGGGTACGATCGATCGTGAAATTGCACAATCGGTCATCTCGTGTAAAGCTGGCATAAGCCCCTCAGCTCTGGTCCTTACCACCCGAAAGACACAGTATCACAGTGTGGCCTCCACACAGCATCACCTCCAAGTGAACCAATCAAAAAAATTCACCTTCTATGATAAATTGGTAGAAGACCTGACAAGCAGCACACTGATTCTCAGGCACCACAGCTTTTGTATTAGCATTATACATATTAGATAGAAGAGTTGTTATAGGAACATATGATGGTTATAAATAGTGAGGTCCTGTCAGCTCGTAGATCCAATATCACTGCTCCTAAGCCTCATATAGCTATTCTGCTGTTTGGATTTATTGTTTCTGACATCCATAGTACTTTTATTTCTGTCAAGGCTTTATGCCTCATGAGTTGCTTTTCAGCAAATCGAAAATAAACCTGAACTATCGTTGAGTTTATTAATGACAGATTTATTTGAGAAAAAACAATGGTGCAATTACATATACTAATTACATCCTCCCTCGTTTGTTCTACCATGGATAATCCGTTACTCAGTGGTGGTAATCGCAGACCGGTTGTTTTTAATATGGCTGTATATCTAATTTCTCCCTTCTTTCCTTTTTTTGTAATAGTTCATAATGGTGCGTTTTTTGTGGTTCGCTTGAATACCGTGCTACATCATACGGAGTGTTGTCTTCCCTATGTCTGGAACTAACAAGAGGCAATGGACGAATTCTTCCCTCTTCCCAAATCTATTTATATAACGGAATTGCATATAAAATATTGTTTATGCTCATTTATAGGATTTTTACCAATCTGTACTTCACACAAGGCATATGATTGTTTCCTTACTGTGAATTTGCTGATAATACATGCATACATGTGGATAAATGTCTGGTGGATATAGTTTTAAACTTATATGTGTAATGTTATTTGACTTTGTTCTGACCTGTTCCATAATGATGAAATGTTCGCACCTCCGCTCGCACTCATGTAAGGAAATTTGAGGCGGTTCATTATATCTCCTTCTGTGTCCGCTTTCATCTTCCACTTCTATCACTTCTCCGCGCCGGTGACTGTGCTGCCGTCCCGTGGAGCATGTGAGCGTACCGGCGTCACGTGTTACTCGAGTTGGGGGTGTGTACTTGGTGCACGCCTCCCGCTTGGCTTGACTGTGAGTGGCGGAGCGTGGTTACCGGGGTGATGCGTACCCGGAACCACGTGGGGCCCTCAGGTTAAGTGGGGCGGTGGAGTCTGACGAGAATTGTGTCAGTGGTCATTGGGGGAGATATACTTCCACCACTGAATAAGACCAATGAAATCAGGAGACAGGACCGCATGGATCTGTGACCACTTCTGGTCTAGCGGTCACTAAGGAAGCGTGTCCCTGACAGCTATACTAATGGTATCAGTGGGCTAGATCCACCCACCCCACATATACTACACGTAATTTCCGGTTTCGGCGGCCGTGGGATCGCACCTGCATTCTATTATTCCTTTATGGAGGGTTATTTAAAAAGGCGACTGGTACTGCCTTTATCACTTAGGTGATCCTGGGCGTTCTCTAGGGACTTCACACTGATCCTGGGACTGTGGATTGGGTTATTTATACCAGGAGCATACTTTAGGAATTACTTGTTAAGCACTTGCACTTTAGGTAAGAAAATGTACTTTCCTCCTTTCTTACTAATAATGTATGCCTGATGTAGATATTTAATTATTATATGACCCTTTATTTCTGTGGTCATTCATGCAATATTTTGGGATAATTATCATCATGGCTACTCCTTACCATTGGTCGGAGAGACCATGACGATTTCAAACCTAACCACAGTCCCTATTATATTATTATTACATACAATTATCTTGGGTGATATTAACCCTCTCTTTGACAGTAATTACTCTCATATTTTTGAATTATTATAGTCTATAAATTAGGGTTGTTATTATTACCAAACATTGACTTATTGTATACCTGTCCCTATCTCGATATGGTAGTAAACCCCGTTTTAATCATTTTTTCCTGTTGTGTATGTCTCAATAAAGATATCTAGTTTTGCACATATACTCTTGTTCTCCTGTTTTTTACATATACTATATATACAGTTGCAATCAATTTTATTCAAGCACCATTGCAAATTTAGTTTATAAGGAAAATTTTGGCCTTTTTTAATAAACCATTTAAACAAGAACAATTTGAAAAACTCAACACAACTAATATGACAAGCAATTTCTCCAAATTCAAAACAAAAAATTTGGAGTGACTACTGTAGTCTCAGAATTATTCACACCCTTCATGACAACCCATAACATGAAAGGAAAGTTAATAAAAATACAACTTTCATCACAAAATATTCAGTTTTACTCATGTTAGGTGATACAAAAATTAATACAGCACTCATGAAAAATGACTACATCTAATATTTTGCATAACCGCCACGATTTTTAAGGACATCAAGTCTCCTAGGCATGGAATGAACAAGTAACATATTGCAACATCTATCTTTTTTCATTCTTCAAGAATGACCTCTTTTAGAACCTCGGTGCTGAATAGAGATGCACAACTTGTCACTTCAGAATTCCCCATAGATATTTTGATTGAGATCTAATCAGGAGACTGTCATACGGTGTTCAGCTCTAAACTCACCAAGTGTCATGGCGACCTCTGGCCCTGTTCATACAGCAGACTCGGACATGTCACACTATGGTTTCCCTGGTGCTTTTGAATTGCACAGGCAGACTCAGGCATAGACCAGTTGTGTACTTAATAGTGATCAGTCTAGCAGGAGTTAAATTTCTGCTAGTGTGAGGATTGCTGCTAGGGTCACAGGTTACTGGAGAACTATCATAGCCACCTCCGCCCTTAAAAAAGTGGTGAAGCCTATTCCTATAACAACTATAGCTTAATTTGTGAATACCGATCTCTGTGCTATGGTGATATTGTTCTGGTGATCTACTGTATGTTATTTTGTGTGTTGTGGAAATATCCTTATTGTTTGTTATTTCCTCCCCTGATTCTTTATTTCCCCCTAAGCACCTTACCTACCTTACCTTTGTGTGTGTGTGTGTGTGCAGTGAGATTGAGTTCTGTTTTTTTCCCTGTCTGTCTATTTGTGTGGGATAAAACCCTCCTAACCGGGGAGAGGGGGTATAGACCAGGGCTATTCAGGAGCTTGGGTGAGGAAGGTGGCCCAAACATCGTCGCCATTAGATGTATCTTTGGGAACAGGGACAGCTAGGCCCCCTCAACCAAAGGGAGGGCCCCTATTCCAAGTCATCTTGTCACATCCCGTGACAAAAACATACTTGACCACTGAATCATTTTCACCATGATCTTATTCAGAAATACAACAGTGGCTTTAGCTGTGTGTTTTGTATCATTGTCATGTTGGAAAAGTGCACGTCTACCAAGGTCATGTGGTTATGGTGGCATCTTCTCTTATAGAGCAGTATAACTGTGAATGCATAGTACCATGAAAGAAATGTAACTCCCTGACACCAGCAGCACTCATGCAGCCCCATGTAAGGACACAGCCACCACCATGTTTCACTGTAGGCACGATTAAATTTGCTTTGTATTTATGTGTGATGTAGAACTGGGAATAGGACTCCTAAACTGGCCCTCAGGCTAGGGAAGTCCCAAACTGTCCCTTATTCCAGAGGGACACCTGATGGTGGTGAGGTCTGGGCTGCCAGTGTAGCTCTAGCTCCTGAGTAGCCCTTGTCTAATACCCCCTCACTCCCAACCCAGGAGAATGCCGGGACTGGATTGATTAATCCCACACAAGAGACAGACAGAGAAAAATCAAAACTCAAACTTACAGCAAACAGTCGCAGAAGTATAGACAAACTGTGCTCAGGAGGTAAATAAAGAAAAGGGAGGAAATAAAAAATTACAAAAGTATTCCCACAACACACCAGACTTGCATACAGCAATACACCAGAAGCTGTGACCGGAATCACATAAGCCATTATCGAAGTGGAAGAGTAGGTTCCAACATCTTTTAAAAGGCAGAGGCGGACGTGATAGGCCTTTGGAAACCCATTACCCAAGCAGCAATTCACAGGCCAGAAAGAATTAGCTCCTTCTTGATAAACCACCAGTAAACTCACAACTGGTCGAAACCCAGCTCTAACTGAGCAAGTGAAAGAGCCCCAAGTAGTGTGTCAGACACTGCAGTGTGAACAGAGTCATAAAATGCCATGACTAGTGATGAGCAGACTTGCAGATAACCGGCATCAGCTATCCCGGTGATCCTGCTAATCCGGTTGTTAAAATCCAGTTCCGGGCCAAATTCCAGTCCCCATATAAGTCTATGGGGACCAGAATTCGGAAATTAAAAATGGTGGTAGAAGGGATAGAAGCAAGCGCACTGTACTTACTGAGGCTTCACCATGGCTGTACACTGCTTTCAGGCCGTGCATTCACTTCTAGTGCATTCACATTCAAAATACATTCATCGCATATGCACTGCTTTACCTGCCCACTGGCACCTGTGATTGGTTGCAGTCAGACACAAACCCACCTTAGTTGGCAGTGTGTCCGACGCTGCCAATCACAGGCGCTATGCGCATCTATTGTGGTATAAAAATAAATAAAATATTTGGCGTAGGGTCCCCCATATTATGGTACCCAGCACAGGTAAAGCATATGGCTACAAGCTGCAGCCCCCAACTGTGCGCTTATTTTGGCTGTTTATCAAATAGGAGGAACCGCATGTGGCTTTTTTAAAAAAAGTATTTTAGTAAATAATTTTTTAAAAAAAGGCGTACGGTCCCTCCCAATTTTGATATCCAGCCAAGATAAAGCCCCGCAGCTGGGGATGGTATTCTCATGCTGGGAGACCAATGCTTATTGGGCCGGCCCCCAGCTTAAAAATAGCAGCCTGCAGCCACCCGGGATTGTCACATCCATTAGCTATGACAAGCGCGGTGCTTTACTCGGATTTTCCTGATTGCCCTACTGCGGTGGCAATCAGGGTAATATCAGGGGTTAATGGCAGCGCACCACTGCCACTAAGCCCTAGATTAGTAATGGCAGGTGTCTATGAGACCCCCATTACTAATCTGTAAGTGAAAGTAAATAAACACAAACACCAAAACAATCCTTTATTTGGAATAAAATACAAAAATACACACGAGGTCCTACAACGGTCCTGGCTCCGCTACATCCGAGCCTGGAGAGACCGAAAACATGTACGATCTCTCCAGGCTCCAGCTAACACTGACAAGAGAGACCCGGCTGGCAGCAGTGATGATACTCAGTTCAGGGCGCAAAGAATAAATCATAATACAGCCCCAGATTCCAAAAAATGAAAAAGTCATGGATCTCTGAAAATGGCGACAAAAGCAACATTTTTATTTTTAATTTTTACAAATTTTCACAATTGTTTTCACCAATTAAATAAAAAACTATACTTGTTTGGCTTCTTCATACTCGTATCATACTGCCAGGTCAATTTTTCCATATAGTCAACATTGTAAATAAAAAAAACAAACAATTCTGGAATTGCACTTTTTTTTCGCAATTTCAATGTACTGGAGTTTTGATCCTGTTTTCCAGTACACTATACAGTAAAATGAATGGTGCCGTTTCAAAAATACAATTTATCCAGCAAAAAAAAGCCCCCCTTACGGCTATATGGCCAGAAAAATAAAAAAAAGTTATGGCTCTTGGAAAAAGGGGAGGTAAAAAACAAAAAACAAAAAACCCTGGAAAATCATCGGAGTTGAAGGGGTTAAAGAGGTTGTCTGACCCCGAAATCCAATTATTTTTTTTTAAGCTAATTTGTGCTGTATTGCAATATACAACACCCCTATAACTTTACTTTTTGTTTCTGGCTTTGTTCCTCCTGCATTTCACTTCCAGCACTCGGTTTGTTTACCTGTGGCTCTACCAAACATGGCAGCTCTTGCTGATTGTTTTTCTGACCTCACAACCAGGGATGGCATCGCCGGGCCTCAGGGTCTATCCCCACCCCCTGCACGCCCTCTGCACACTCATTGGCTGCCAGTAATCTCCCCCAGCATTGACCTCTATTATCACTACAGCATTGGAAATAACAGAGCAGAGATTCTGAAAGTGCAATATAATCATTACACTCCATATCACAGGGTGATAGAGCTTGACATGTCCCCACATTACCCCTGACATATGAGTACTGTGAAGTGAAAAGTCTATAGTGATGTGTGTATAGCTACAGATATACCTCATAATATCCTCATATTGCACTTCAGCTGCTGCAGAACCTCATAATTTACATTTCAGCTGCTGCAGAACCTTATAATTCACACCCCAGCTGCTGCAGAACCTTATATAATTCACACCCCAGCTGCTGCAGAACCTTATATAATTAACACCCCAGCTGCTGCAGAACCTTATAATTCACACCCCAGCTGCTGCAGAACCCTATAATTCACACCTCAGCTGCTGTAGAACCTCATAATACATACCTAAGCTACTGCAGAACTTCATAATACACACTTCAGCTGCTGCAGAATCTCATAATACAAAACTAAGCTGCTGCAGAACATCATAATTTTCTTCTCAGCTGCTGCAGAACCTCTTATTTTATGCCCCAGCTGCGGCAGAACCTTTTAATTCACACCCCATCTTGCTGCAGAACCTCATAATACATGCATAAATTGCTGTTGAACATCATAATTCATGCTTCAGCTGCTGCAGAACCTTATAATTCAACTAATAATTCCTATATGAAACTGCACACAGGATCAAAGACCTTAAAGGGTTGGTTCACCCATATTTTTTATTGTCTAGATCGATATTATATTGAGAAACAATGTTTCTCTCAAATACCTTATGTTGTCAATAGTGCCTGTGAGAGGCGCTATTGCAGACCACTGCTCCCCGTCCAGTGACGTACCCGTCAAGTGCCGCACACGTCACATCCGTGCAGCCGGCTACAGTCTTCCAGACTCTGAGCTGTGAGCGGTGTGTCACTGCTGTCACAGCCCATTTGCTCCCCCCTCCTCCTCCCTCCTCCCTCCTAGCACAGCACGACGCGTCTCCTGCTCCCCCTTCCTTCCTCCCTCCTCCCTCCTCCCTCCTAGCACAGCACATCTCCTGCTCCCCCCCCCTCCTCCCTCCTCGCAGAACGCTGCAAGCAAGAGACGTGCTGTGAGGGAGGAGGAGGAGGAGCAGGGAGAAGATGGGCTCAGAACGCAGCCGGCCGCACGGATGTGACGCGGCAGCATTGGACGGGTACGTCACTGGACGGGGAGCAGCGGTCTGCAATAGCGCCTCTCACAGGCACTATTGACAACATAAGGTATTTGAGAGAAACATTGTTTCTCAATATAATATCGATCTAGTGTCACGGCCGGGCGGTCGGGCCGACCCAGGAGGTGGATCCACTGGACCGAACTCTTAAGATGGTGGTAGGGAGTCCGGCAGCTGAAGCACTGATGGGCAGCAGAGCAGTCCGTGCAAGTGAAGGCAGCGGAGGAGTCCCTGGGACCACGGTGTCACAGATGGTAGTCCTGGTGACGTAGCTCAGGTTCGGAAGCCGAGATGATATCAGGCGGGGTCCGGAACCTCAGGAGCGAGATGACGGGTCACCGCAGGGATCCGAGATGGTACGGACTGTCAGATGGCAGACGGACAGTGTGCGGGGTTCAGGATACGGCAGACGGGATGGCGAGGCAGGTACGGCTCTACAAAGAGAGATAGGTGAGTACAGGCACATAAACACCAGGAGACCTGACTCCTAGCTCAGGGAACACGAAGATCAGGCCCCGCCCCCTTGGACACTAACCCCCTTTATACCCAGTACCTGTTCAACCTCATTTCCTGTTCATGGACGCTGGCCCTTTAAGAAAGGGTCAGTGACCGCGCGCGCGCCCTAACGCGCATGCGCGCCGCCCGGGTGCCAGAAGCCAGGGAAGGAGGCTGAGGGGAGGACGCAGGGGAGCCGGCCAGGTCCTGGGAAGCCGTCGGGCGCCGGGATCGGGGACCAGGGGGCCTGGGACGGACGGAATCCGGGGGCTGAGGAGCGGGCAGCGTGGCAGGTGAGCCGGGGAGCGGGGGTGAGGACCCGGGGAGCGTGACAGTACCCCCCCCCCCCACGCCCCCCACCCCGCAACCGGGACATGAAGGCACGGATAAGAGGAGTGCCCACGTTCTCCCTGGGCTCCCAAGACCTATCCTCAGGACCATACCCCTCCCAGTCCACCAGGAAGAACTGCCGACCTCGTACGGTCTTCATGGCCACGATATCCCTTACCGCATAGATGTCGTCATCGGCAATAGGTGGAGGGGCCGGACTGGCAGCATTGGAGAAGGGACCAAGGACAACCGGCTTGAGCAGGGAGACGTGGAATGAGTTGGGTATCCTCATCGTGGCCGGGAGCTGTAGCTTGTAGGAAACCTCATTGATCTTGCTGAGGACTTTAAACGGCCCAATGTAGCGAGGACCCAGCTTGTATGACGGTATCTTCAGGCGGACGTACTGGGAAGCAAGCCAGACGAGGTCTCCAGGAGAGAAACACGGAGGGTCTAGACGCCTTTTGTCAGCGTGTTTCTTCATCCGCTGGGAAGCGCGTCCAAGGGACGCCTTGACAGAGTCCCAAATGGTAGCGAAGTCACGGGCTACAGTATCAGCCGCAGGGACATCCGAAGAAGTGGATATAGGCAATGGAACGGAGGGCTGAAGTCCGTAAACGACATGGAAGGGAGATTTGGAGGACGACTCACTGATGTGGTGGTTATGTGAGAACTCAGCCCAAGGCAGAAGCGTGGACCAGTCGTCGTGATGGGTGTTGACATAGTGACGTAAGAAGGATGTCAAGATTTGATTGACCCTCTCCACTTGGCCATTAGACTGAGGATGGTATGCGGAAGAAAAGTCCAGAGTTACTCCCAGGTGTTTGCAGAGCGCCCTCCAGAAGCGGGAGGTGAACTGAGTTCCTCTGTCGGACACGATGTGGGATGGAAAGCCATGCAAGCGGAAGATGTGATGGATATAGGCTTCCGCGAGTTCCTGAGCAGAGGGCAGTCCAGCCATGGGGATGAAGTGGGCCATTTTGGAGAACCGGTCCACCACGACCCATATGACTGTGTGTCCAGAGGATAATGGCAAGTCCGTAATAAAGTCCATCGCAATGTGTTGCCAGGGAACTGAGGGTATCGGTAGAGGCAGAAGACGGCCATAGGGCAGGTGTTTGGGCGTCTTGTTCCTGGCACAAGAGGAGCAGGCAGAGACAAAGGCGGCGACGTCAGTGCGAAGGGATGGCCACCAGTAATGGCGTACAATCGCACCCCATGTTCTCTTCTGGCCTGCATGGCCGGCTGTTTTTGAGGCATGACCCCAGTGTAACACTTTTTGCCTGTCGGTCTCCGAGACATAGGTCTTCCCGGGTGGTATTTGGGCCAGAGTGACGGGAGCCACCGGAACAATCTTGCTAGGAGGGATGATAGGTTGGGTAGTCTCTTCCTCCTGCTCCATGGACATGAGGGACCTAGACAAGGCATCGGCGCGTACATTCTTGTCTGCGGGTCGGAAGTGGAGCTGGAAGTCAAACCTGGCAAAGAATAAGGACCACCTGGCTTGCCGCGGGTTCAGTCGCTGAGCGGACCGCAGGTATTCCAGGTTCTTGTGGTCCGTGTAGATGGTCACGGGGTACACTGCTCCTTCCAGGAGGTAGCGCCACTCCTCCAGGGCTAGTTTGACCGCCAATAATTCTCGGTCACCGATGGTGTAATTCCGTTCTGGTGCTGAGAAGCTCTTAGAAAAGAAACCGCAAGTCACCATCTTCCCGGAGGAGGATTTTTGCATGAGCACTGCTCCGGCTCCTGAGGAGGAGGCATCCACCTCCAAGGTGAACTGGCGGTTTAACTCCGGTCGGTGGAGTACAGGAGAGGAGGCGAAAGCTCGCTTCAAAGAGCAAAACGCGGCGTCGGCCGCAGGTGACCAGTCCTTTGGTTTAGCCTCCTTTTTGGTCAAAGCGGAGAGAGGGGCAGTCAGGGCGGAGAAGTGCGGGATAAACTGGCGGTAGTAGTTGGCGAATCCCAGGAACCGTTGGATTGCCTTCAGTCCCGAAGGAGGAGGCCAGTTGAGTATGGAGGAGACCTTCTTTGGATCCATCTGCAACCCAGTACCCGAGATGATGTATCCCAGGAAAGGGAGAGAAGACTGCTCAAAGACGCACTTCTCATATTTGGCGTAGAGACGATTCTCTCTCAGTCTTTGTAGGACCAGCTTTACGTTCTCTCTGTGGGTCTGGAGGTCCGGAGAGAAGACAAGGATGTCATCCAGATAAACTACTACACAGAGGTAGAGGAGGTCCCGGAATATGTCGTTCACCAGTTCTTGGAATACGGCAGGAGCGTTACACAGACCGAAGGGCATCACGCAGTATTCGTAGTGCCCGTCGCGAGTATTAAATGCGGTCTTCCATTCGTCCCCAGAGCGGATACGAACTAGGTTGTAGGCACCCCGAAGATCCAGTTTGGTGAACACACGGGCTCCTCTGAGCCGGTCGAACAATTCGGGGATGAGCGGTAAGGGGTACTTGTTTTTTATGGTGATCTGATTCAAGCCCCGGTAGTCAATGCATGGGCGTAGGTCACCCTCTTTCTTCTTAACGAAGAAGAAGCCTGCTCCCGCAGGAGAGGAGGATCTCCGGATGAATCCCTTTGCCAGGCTTTCCGTGATGTATGTGGACATGGCCCTGGTCTCCGCTGGAGACAACGGATATATCCGTCCTCGAGGTGGTGTTGTTCCTGGGAGCAGGTCGATGGCGCAATCGTAGGGACGGTGTGGCGGAAGTACCTCAGACTCCTTCTTGTCAAAAACGTCCGCGAAGGACCAATAGGCCGAGGGCAGTTCCGGTAGGTTCTCTGGAGCCGGGGGACGTCGGATTGGTTGTAGGGACTTTAGACATCTCTCATGACAGGCAGAGCCCCAACGAGTGATTTCGCCAGTACCCCAGCTGACTGATGGTTCGTGTGTCCGCAACCAAGGAAGTCCCAGCAGGATTTGATGGGACATGTGTGGAAGGACGTAGAGAGCGATGTTCTCGGTGTGCAGAGCACCTATACGCAATTCCACCGGCTTGGTGATCCAGGAGATGGTATCAGAGAGGGGTCTCCCATCCACCGAGGCAATCATTAGGGGCTTATCGAGTGGAGTAACAGGCAGCTGGTACTTGTCCACCGTGGCCTGCTGGATAAAATTGCCTGCTGCTCCGGAGTCGAGGTATGCCTCAGCCGTGAAGCGCGTCTCTCCTGTTGACACTTGTACCGTCCACATAACTGGGTCTGAGAGAGTCCCAGCACCTAGGGTGGCCTCTCCTACCAACCCTAGGCTTTGGAGTTTCCCGGCCTTTCCGGACAGGAGCGTAAGAGATGTGTGCCCTCTCCGCAGTAAAAGCAGAGGCCTTTGGCGAGCCGCTCTGCTCTACGTTGGTCAGACTGTCGTACTCGGTCAACCTGCATGGGCTCGTGGACAGGAATCCCAGCTGTTGAAGAGTGAGGCACAGAGGACTTCTGTGGAGGAGGGGAGTGCCGTACTGCACGTCTCTCACGATACAGCTCTTTGGAGCGTTCCTGGAAACGAATGTCCACTCGAGTGGCTAGGGCAATCAGGGCATCTAGGGTGGAGGGCACGTCACGACCCGCCAACTCATCCTTGATGCGACTCGAGAGTCCTTCCCAGAAGGCGGCTGTCAGGGCCTCATTATTCCACCCGAGTTCAGAAGCCAAAGTACGGAAACGGATGGCATATTGACCCACCGTCAGTGTTCCTTGACGTAGGCGGAGGAGGGATGAAGCAGACGCAGAGGCGCGTCCCGGCTCGTCGAAGGTGCTGCGAAAGGCCTGCAGGAACTCTTGAAGGTTCTTGGTCATGGGGTCCTCCTTCTCCCACAAGGGGTTCATCCATGCCAGCGCCTCGCCCTCCAGATGAGACATTATAAAGGCGACCTTGGCTTGGTCAGAGGCGAACAGATGTGGCAGCTGCGTGAAATGAAGGGAACACTGGTTTATGAAGCCCCTGCAGGTCTTGGGATCTCCAGCATAACGAGGTGGTGACGCCAAACGGAGACGGGAAGCATCTGAAGAGGCTGCCACTGGTGCGGGAGCCATGGCTTGCATAGCTGGGGACCTGGGTGCCGCAGGCGTCATTGATGCTTGTAACGTGTACAGGCGGGTGTCCACGGAGGTCATAAATTGCAACATGCGGGTCTGGACTTCATGCTGACGTCGGAGTTCCTCTTGCAAGGCCGCTAGTGCTGCAGCGGGATCCATGGCCTGATCTTACTGTCACGGCCGGGCGGTCGGGCCGACCCAGGAGGTGGATCCACTGGACCGAACTCTTAAGATGGTGGTAGGGAGTCCGGCAGCTGAAGCACTGATGGGCAGCAGAGCAGTCCGTGCAAGTGAAGGCAGCGGAGGAGTCCCTGGGACCACGGTGTCACAGATGGTAGTCCTGGTGACGTAGCTCAGGTTCGGAAGCCGAGATGATATCAGGCGGGGTCCGGAACCTCAGGAGCGAGATGACGGGTCACCGCAGGGATCCGAGATGGTACGGACTGTCAGATGGCAGACGGACAGTGTGCGGGGTTCAGGATACGGCAGACGGGATGGCGAGGCAGGTACGGCTCTACAAAGAGAGATAGGTGAGTACAGGCACATAAACACCAGGAGACCTGACTCCTAGCTCAGGGAACACGAAGATCAGGCCCCGCCCCCTTGGACACTAACCCCCTTTATACCCAGTACCTGTTCAACCTCATTTCCTGTTCATGGACGCTGGCCCTTTAAGAAAGGGTCAGTGACCGCGCGCGCGCCCTAACGCGCATGCGCGCCGCCCGGGTGCCAGAAGCCAGGGAAGGAGGCTGAGGGGAGGACGCAGGGGAGCCGGCCAGGTCCTGGGAAGCCGTCGGGCGCCGGGATCGGGGACCAGGGGGCCTGGGACGGACGGAATCCGGGGGCTGAGGAGCGGGCAGCGTGGCAGGTGAGCCGGGGAGCGGGGGTGAGGACCCGGGGAGCGTGACATCTAGACAATAAAAAATATGGGTGAACCACCCCTTTAATTTTTGGATATGGGGAATGGTACCAAATACTAATGAAATGTATGTACTGTATTTTTCGGACTATTAGACGCAATTTTTCCCCCCAAATGTTGGCTGAAAGTGGGGGGTGCGTCTTACAGTCTGAATGTAGGGCATGGCTGCGGGAATGAGGGTGCTGCGGTGGAGCGGGTCATAGGCGGCCCGCGCAGGCTGTAGCAGCGCCTACCGTGACCACATGGGCCTGCTCATTTCATATACATGCATCCTCCCGCCCATCATCTCTCAGCGCTGAAGCCGGCGCTGAGAGGTGGGCGGGAGGATGTGCGGGGGAGCCGCCCCGCATGATCACCCTTGGCAACTACAGCCTGGAGTGATCATGTGCGGCAATATTCACTGCCCCCCGTGCATCATCAACAGCGCGGGGGGCAGTGAATAAGTATGGTATACTCACCGGTCACTGTTCCCTGTAGCATCGCAATGTCCTCCTGTCTGCTGGCCCGCTGATCTGTGTAGAGAGCAGTGAGCATAGCAATGATGTCATCCCTGTGTGCACCGCTCTCCACACACATCAACAGGCTGACAGACAGGAGGACATCACGATGCTGCAGGGATCGGTGACCGGCTCCACACAGGTCAGCGACGCTGTTGCTGACACAGACAGGAGGACGAGCAATGCTGCTGGAATGAGGAAAGGTGAGTATAAACATTTAATTTTTGTGTGCCACAGGATACAGGCCATATACCAGGATGGGGGTATATAGCAGAATGGGGGTATTTATCAGGATGGGTTATATAGCAGAATGGGAGTATATAGCAGGATGAGAGTAAATAGCAGGATGGGGGTATTTATCAGTATGGGGATATTTATTAGGATGGGGGTATTTATCAGGATGGGGGTATATAGCACAATGGGGGTATATAGCAGGATGGGGGCTATACCAGAATGAGAGACATATATAAAAGAATGGGGATCATATACAAGGCAGGAGGATGATTACCAGGATGGGGTACCTTAGTAGAGAATTTGGGGACATTACCCTCATAACAGTGACAGCAGCAGATCTTCACCCCATAACAGTGTGTCATGACCACATGTTTTGCTTAAAATTTTATTTTCCTATTTTCCTCTTCTAAAACCAGAGTGTGTCTTATGGTCCGTCTTATAGTCCGAAAAATACGGTAAACTTTTGACTTTGCAGAAAGTAATAAAAATGCCTTAAAAACATTCTCTCTCTCTCTCATTCTCTCTCTCGGACTTGGCTATATATGCTATATGAGGGGGAGGGGAGACTAGCTTATATATGCTATATGTGGATGAGGAGGACTAGATTATATATGCTACAGAATGTGTGGAGAAGAGGACTAGGCTATATATGCTATATGTGGAGGAAGTGAGACTAGGTTACATATGCATATACTAAACTTTATATGCTATGTGAGAGATGGGGACTTGGCTATATATGGGGGAGGGGGGATTAGGCTATATAGTCTATATGTTTGGGTAGAGAGACTAGGCTATATAAGCTATATATAGGGAGGGGGGACTAAGCTATTTAGGCTATATGTGGTGGTAGGGAGAACTAGGCTATATTGTCTATATATGGGGCGGGGGAACTAGGTTATATAGTCTATGTATGGGGAGCGGAGACTAGGCTATATAGGTTATATGTGGAAGCGGGAATTGGCTCTATATGCTATACGTGGGGGAGGGGGAACTTGGCTATATGGGGGGGAGAGGGGCTAGGCTATATGGCCTGTATGAGAAGGAGGGGGGGCTAGGCTATATAGTCTATATATGAAGGAGGGGAAACTAGGACATATATGCTATATGAGAAAGAATGTGGACTTGGTATTCATGCTATATGTGGAGGAGAGGGGACAAGGCTCTATATGCTATATTTGGGGGATGGGAGACTTGGCTATACAGGCTATATATGGGAGAAGGTGGACTTGACTATAAATGCTATATGTGGATGAGGAGGACTAAATTATATATGCTATATGTGGTGGAAGGGGCTAGGCTATATATGCGATACATGGGGGAAGGATGACTAAACTATATAGTCTATATATGGGGGAGTGGAGACTAAATTATTTATGCTATATGAAGCAGAGGGGGACTAGGCTATATGTGCTATATGTAGGGGAGGGGAGACTAGGTTATATATGCTTTATGTTGCAGGGGCACTAGGCTATTTATGCTATATGTGGGAGGTGGGAGACTTGGATATATATAGGGGGGAGTCTATGTGTGGGGGAGGGGAGACTAGGCTATATATGGGAGAGGGGGGACTTGCTCTATATGCTATATGTGGGGGAGAAGGAACTTGGCTATATAGGCTATATGTGGGGAGGGGGGACTAGACTATATAGTCTATATGTGAAGGTGGGGGAAAAGTGTATATAATCTATATATGAAGGAGGGGAGACTAGGGTATATAGGCTATATGTGGAAGAAGAGGGACTTGGCTATATATGCTATATGTGGGGGAGTGGGGACTAGGCTACATCTATTTAGGCTTTATATAGGAGAGGGTGAACTTGGCTATATATGCTACATGTTGGAGAGGGAGGACTTGGTGATATAGGCTATATGTGGGGAGAGGAAACTAGGCTATTGTAGGAGGTGGTGGCGCGTCCCCTACTGTTTTATGCTATTTGTCTGTGTTGTGAAGATAATATGTTTTAGGTAGTAAGTATATTGTTAATGTATTTGGTAGAGCCAAGACCGTGTAGTGGCCGTTGCCACCTAGTGTTCGGGCGAGAGCAACAATAGTTTCGATGTTAGATAAGATAGGGGAGGAATTGCCAGTGGGTTGGTTAGAGAGACGGGCCTTGTGAGATGTTGTTCTGAAAAAGGATTCGAGGAGAAAAGACATGGCACTGTGTCAGGAGCCAGTTAGGGAACACTGAGGTAACCTCTTAAGGTCCAGAACCTATGGCTCACCCCGGCGGGCTCAGAGAAGTTGTGCGACTAGACAGCTATCAGGGCCCAGAAGCGGACAGCGGTGAGCAGTGTGGGGAAACGAAGACACATGTGCCCAGCAGCTTGCGGACGAGATCCAAGATAGTGGGGATAGGTCAAGTGAGAGTACCCTAAAATATAGCAACAGTAGAACTGTCAGGAGTAATAATAATAATAATAATAATAATAATAATAATAAGTAGTGAGACCATTTCTGTCATAGAAGTGTAAGGAATAAACTGTTCAAGTTTGGTTTGCCAAGAGAATTATGGTGATGGTCGCCAGCCTGAAGAAAACGATAAGTATCGCACACCCCGCCCGAAGTCATACACACACTGACTCTCTCTGGCGAAGGAGTGAGGAGTTCCCCCCCCCCCCCCCGTACCATCCTTCAGTATATATGCTATATGAGGGGAGGGAGACTTTATTGAAAGGGGGACTCAGGTGATCGCAGACAAGAAATTCAAAAAAGGTGGCGTAAATAAAACAGAACTGCAAGCCAGTCCCTGATTGTAGTAAATTTCTTGTGGTGGCGCATGTAAGTTGAAAAAGTGCCAAATTCACTAAGGCCTAAAACACACTTCCGCAAAAAAAAGTCCGTGTCTTACGGTCCATTTTTCGGGTCCGTGTTCCGTTTTTTTGGGGCGTTTCTCCGGTACGTATGGCATCCGTGTGATGGCGTATGCGAGCCGTGTGTATGTGTAAAATGTCCGTGTTTGTGTGTAAAATGCCCGTGTATGTGTACGTGGAATGTCCGTGTGGAATGTCCGTTTGTGTGTTGCACAATGTCGTTGATACATGTCGGCTGATAGCAGACAGAGTTGCGCGATGAGAATGAACTCGGGTGAACTTCACCCGACTTCATTGTCATGCCGCGGCTCTGTCTGTGTGCCACGTACTGATTAGCGATCACCTGTGAAGGATTCACCAGTGACCGCTAATTCCCCGAGTGACTGAAGTGAGCAGACCTCTCTCATACTTACCGCTCCCCGATCACCAGCGCGGCGAGGAACAGCTGTGCAGAGAATACGCGGCAATAATTACTTTGAATATGCCGGCCGCTCATTAATCAATCTCATATTCCCTGCTTTCCCCACCCACAGACGTCTGTGATTGGTTGCAGTCAGACACGCCCCCCACGCTGAGTGACAGCTGTCTCACTGCACCCAATCACAGCAGCCGGTGGGCGTGTCTATATTGTGCAGTAAAATAAATAAATAATTAAAAAAACCGGCGTGCGGTCCCCCCCCATTTTAATACCAGCCAGATAAAGCCATACGGCTGAAGGCTGGTATTCTCAGGATGGGGAGCCCCACGTTATGGGGAGCCCCCCAGCCTAAAAATATCAGTCAGCAGCCGCCCAGAATTGCCGCATACATTATATGCGACAGTTCTGGGACTGTACCCGGCTCTTCCCGATTTGCCCTGGTGCGTTGGCAAATCGGGGTAATAAGGAGTTATTGGCAGCCCATAGCTGACAATGAGTCCTAGATTAATCATGTCAGGCGTCTCCCCGAGATACCTTCCATGATTAATCTGTAAATTACAGTAAATAAACACACACACCCGAACAATCCTTTATTAGAAAAAAAACACTAACAAATTGCCTGGTTCACCAATTTAATAAGCCCGAAAAAGCCCTCCTTGTACGGCGTAATCCACGGACCCCCAGCGTCGCTTCCAGCTCTGCTGCATGAAGCTGACCGGAGCTGCAGAAGACACCGCCGCTCCTGTCAGCTACACGCAGCTAATGAAGGGAATAGCGCGATCAGCTGTATTCAGCGTTGGCCGCGAGTAACCTCAGTGACAGCACAGCTGATCGCGCTATTGCCTTCATTAGCTGCGTGGAGCTGACAGGAGCGGCGGTGTCTTCTGTAGCTCCGGTCACCTTCATGCAGCACAGCTGGATGCGATGCTGGAGTCCGTGGATTACGCCGGACATGGAGGGCTTTTTCGGGCTTATAAAATTGGTGAACCAGGCAATTTGTTAGTGTTTTTTTTTCTAATAAAGGATTGTTCAGGTGTGTGTGTTTATTTTCAGTAATTTACAGATTAATCATGGAAGGTATCTCGGGGAGACGCCTGACATGATTAATCTAGGACTTATTGTCAGCTATGGGCTGCCAATAACTCCTTATTACCCCGATTTGCCAACGCACCGGGGCAAATCGGGAAGAGCCGGGTACAGTCCCAGAACTGTCGCATATAATGTATGCGGCATTTCTGGGCGGCTGCTGACTGATATTTTTAGGCTGGGGGGCTCCCCATAACGGAACGCAAGACCATGCGGCACAATGCGGCACTAATTAAAGTCTATGCAGGAAAATTGCAACCGGCAGCAAAAAAAAACGGTTGCGATTTTCCTGCAAAGTGCCGGATTGTGCCGCATAGCAAAAACCGGAGGTGTGAAAGCAGCCTTAGGGCTCATGCTCACGTAACGGCTGATTCTTCTGCAGCAATTTGACAGCACATGTGCGCTTCAAATCGCTGCAGAAACACTGCATAATGAATGCAGTAATTTTGTTAAAAAAAGCCGATTTCATGCGCTCTGGCTGCTGCTCCCACCATAGACAGAGTGTGAGTTGCATCCAGAACGCACAATTAATTGACATGCTGCTTTTATGAACGCACAGATTTGGGTCAACATTTTAGCATCCAAATCGCTGCGTTCATAAAAGCATCGTGCACACGTGTCATGCACAATCTACATTGTGCAGGGGACGCAGGACGCCTGCATTTACGCAGCAGTGCAATACGCAGTGTAAATGCATGCAAGTATGAAACGTGCGCACGAGCCCTCAGGCTGGAATCATACATACAGTTAAAATGATATATTGATATGGACTTTTTGTTGTATATTTTTCAGCCAGAAAAAAAATCTGCCATGAAAACCGGAAACTTCTCTGGGGCTTCTTAAGGATATGTGCAAATGACTTTTTTTTCGCCAGAAAAGTGCTAACTAAATGCTCCAAAGAATGAGCATGCATTTTATATAAACTCCATGGTTAAAAATTCCACTTTATTGAAAAATAAGTATAAAAATATACAAAAGACGTATATATTAGCAAAGGGATGGGGCAGAGTGCATGAAACACCTTACGCGTTTCGGAAGGTGAATTTAAAAGCAGTCCTTAGTCATAGGTGCTTATGCCAAGAAAGATCGCATGTTATATGCTCAAGGTTCAGATTTACAAGAGGTTTAGGGAACGCCCATCACAGCTGGCAAATTAGTAGGCACATCATGCAAAGGGTAGATGAGTACAAATCTGTATAGAAAAAAACTGAAAAACAGAACTATATGGTAAGCTGGAGCTTCTTCTATATTATATTTTATATAAACTGCTTGTTTATATAATCAGTATTTTAAGAAACTTTTAATTCTTCAGGTTTCCCAAGGTGCCAAACCCTTAAAAGAAGTAGTTTTCCATTATGATAGTTAAAAAAAAATTCAATAAAAAAAGAACAAAACAAAATATTGGAAGAATGCTTAAACCCCCGTGGGTTCAAATCCCACTGCTGCCACCAATTGTGGAGACCAGGGGGTCAGTGGGTGCTTTCGTCCGCTGGCCCGGCCGCCTTTAGAAAGACAGCATGGCCCAGGGCTCATCCCAACTGAACGCCCGACCTCCGTGACCGTGGGCGGAACACTACTCAGACAACACAGGATGAGGGAATCACAATAGTAAGACTTTATTGGATCCCCAAACAATTAACGACACATAGCACATAACCAGCAAAACACACAAATGTAACAGGCAACAGAGTCTCACCCTTCCGCTGGCTCACCAGGGATTAGAATGTCTGTGCTTCAGAGCTTCCAGGGCTACTTACTCCAATCCAGCAGCACCCCGCTTTTGGTGGGCACCCACCGAGAATGGAATAACGCCAGATTTAGGAAGCTGGCTGAGGTCCGCAAAGTCTGTAGCCAGGTGACTGGATTGTCCCAACCTGGATTTCCTCCTTAAGTAGTCTCTGGTATGATGAGATAATATAATCCTGGCAGCCGGAGTCGAAATCCCTAGACTGTGGTATGGTCTCCAAATGGAATCGAAGTCCCTAGATTGAAGCTATGTAGCCAAGTGATCCTCTAGTCGGAGCCAAAGTCCGTAGACCGAGTCCACAAGGCATCCTGGTTCTGATTCCCTAGCCAGCTCCTAAGAGCTTAGACTGGATCATGCGGCATCCATCAACAACTGGTGACTTAAAGAAGTCCCCTTTTATAGCCATAACCTTCCCTTAGGATAAAATGTGCCCTTATCGGATTGGTTGTACAAGATTGCTTCTCTTATTGGATGAATTTCAAGCTGTATTCAGATATTCAGAGACAAGGGTGAGACAGGTAAGTTACATCACATCTAGCAATTCACTTAAGGCCCCGTCACACTAAGCAACATCGCTAGCAACATCGCTGCTAACGAACAACTTTTGTCACGTAGCAGCGATGTTGCTAGTGATGTCGCTGTGTGTGACATCCAGCAACAACCTGGCCCCTGCTGTGAGGTCGTTGGTTGTTGCTGAATGTCCTGGGCCATTTTTTAGTTGTTGCTGTCCCGCTGTGAAGCACAGATCGCTGTGTGTGACAGCGAGACAGCAACAACTAAATGTGCAGGCAGCAGGAGCCGGCTTCTGCTGAGGCTGGTAACCACAGTAAACATCGGGTAACCAAGAAGCCCTGTCCTTGGTTACCCGATATTTACCTTTGTTACCAGCCTCCGCCGCTCTCACTGTCAGTGCCGGCTCCTGCTCTGTGCACATGTAGCTGCAGGACACATCGGGTTAATAAACCCGATGTGTGCTGTAGCTAGGAGAGCAGGGAGCCAGCGCTAAGCATTGTGCGCTGCTCCCTGCTCTGTGCACATGTAGCTGCAGCACACATCGGGTAATTAACCCGATGTGTGCTGTAACTAGGAGAGCAGGGAGCCAGCGCTAAGCGGTGTGCGCTGCTCCCTGCTCTCTGCACATGTAGCTCCATGCGCTGGTAACCAAGGTAAATATCGGGTTGGTTACCCGATATTTACCTTAGTTACCAAGCGTAGCATCTTCCACGCGGCGCTGGGGGCTGGTCACTGGTTGCTGGTGAGCTCACCAGCAACTCGTGTAGCGACGCTCCAGCGATCCCTGCCAGGTCAGGTTGCTGGTGGGATCGCTGGAGCGTCGCAGTGTGACATCTCACCAGCAACCTCCTAGCAACTTACCAGCCATCCCTATCGTTGTTGGGATCGCTGGAAAGTTGCTTAGTGTGACTGGACCTTTAGTAATACAATGGGAAGTTCGCATAATTGAGTTATCTGGGTGTCTGGCCTTCAGTGGCCAAAACAATTACATGAGTCAACAAAAACTTCAATACTAAACACCCAAGAGTCTTGTAGAACAATGAGGGATTATCCCCCATCTATAAACAAACTGTTTTCATGTCTGGCTGAATTTTAAGAACGTTAACCCATGCTAGGCTCTGAGTGTCCATGTCGTCACACCCCCTGACAGTGGGAAAAAAAGCATTGAATAAGAGCCCTCGAAATTTTCAAAAAACCCTAAAAAAAAATGTGTCAGGGGAAAAAAAAAAGCCGTCATGTCCTGAAGCATTTTCCTCTCGAAAAACTTTAAGGTTTAATGCACATATCCAAATGTTGTTGTTGATGCTTTTTGAGTATGTTACTAGCTACGGTATATATAATGACACCAATTTTCATTGTATAAACTACATAAGTGATTTTTATTCATTTTATTATTTTATTTATTTATTGGTAAATGAGGGTTTTAGTCAGGGGGGTGTTTTTTCAAATATATTTTTTCTCTGTATACAATTACTATACATACATACATATATTACCAGTTTTCCACCGTACCAGGGCAATGGATGAGCCACTTTTGGGGCGGCTATGGGGGGGGCTACTTTTAGGCTGGAAAAGGCCAAATAACCATGGGCCTTCCCGCCCTAATAATATCAGCCCCCAGATGTCTGCTGTCCCTTGGCTGGTTTTGATAAAATGAGGGGAATCTCAGGCTATTTTTTTTAATTATTTTTTTCAAATAATTTAAAAACTCAGCATGGTATCCCCTCTATTTTACAAAACCGGCAAAGGTACCGCAGACAGCTGAGGGTTGCAGCCTGCAGTTGCTGCTGTACCTGTGCTGGTTATGAAAATTGGAAGGGACCCCTTGTCATTTTTTTCTTAATTACTAACATTGCTAAATAGCTGGACAAGTTATCTTTGTATTTATCTATCTAGCATTTATCTATCCATCATTTTTCTGATTTTACACATCTTTTACACATAAAAAACCCATTCATTTCAGTATCAAGCTTTTTTTTCCGGTAACGGTCAGACGGACGTGTCACACGGACGGCACACTGATGTCACACGGATGACACACGGATGGCAATATTGATGTCCAAAACGGATTGTGCAACACTTGCGGTTTTTATATGGATGTGTAAAGGAGGCCTTAAAGGGAATCTGTCAGCAGGTTTTTGCTATGTAAGCTAAAGACAGCATGCTGCAAGGGCTAAAATAGAATTTAGGGATGCCTGTCTTGTTAAGGTCTGATCTCTTGTTTTCCTGGAATGTGTGTTTAAGCAGCAGGACACAAAAAAGACTTCTCCTTGCTTGACTACAATGTCAATCACAGAGCAGTCCGGTATGCCGCCTCCTCTGATTGGTACGTACCAGAAAAACACATGACACTAAAATGAATGTTTATGTGATAAAAATGTGCAAATATAGGTAGCTAGTGACTATTTACATATATAAGATAGATATATAGATAGATAACTTGTAGAGTTTTATATTTAGCCAAATAAATATTTAAATTAAACAAAAAATTCTGAGGTTCCCCCTATTTTTTATAACTAGCAAAAGTAAAGCAGACAGCTGTGAGCTGACATTATCAGGCTGGGAAGGTCCATGATTATTTGTCCCTTCTCAGCCTAAAAATACTAGCCAAGAAATAGAGTATCACAACACTCGCCTTTGCTCTTCCCAATTGACTTGGTGCTTTGGCAAACCAAGGTACAGTGTAACCTTGGTTTAAGAGTAACTTGGTTTGAGAGCATTTTGCAAGACAAGCAAAGCTTTTCACAAATATGTAACTTGGTTTAAGAGCAATGCTTACAAGAGCAAATACTCACCGTGCACACTTCCGGTTCTGTCCTTTCACCGCGCTGTGACCCCCTCTGGAGATAACTTTCTGTACCTATGTACTGTATACTGTATACAGTACACCATTGTACAGTACAGTATATACTATATAACATGTCTAGAAATTTGCATTTGTGGATATAGTATTGTACTTTGTTTCTGCTAACAAGTACAGCACATTGCTTTTACTGTACCTCTCACACACCAACAATTTTATTGTAAGCCAAAGAGCAGTTTAATTTATTTTTACTGTACTGTACAGAATTTTATATTAGTGTATGGTAATAATTGTATGTGAATACAGTGCATTATTTTGTATTACTGTTGTAAGTTTGTATAAATACAGTAACTATTTTTGGGTTGTGGAACGAATTGTCTGTGTTTCAATTATTTCCTTTTGGAAAATTTGCTTTGATATAAGAGTAACTTAGTTTAAGAGCTCACTCCCGGAACCAATTATGCTCGTAATCCAAGGTTCCACTGTAATGGTTTTGTGGGTTAATTTCAGCTATGTAGTGTTCAAAAACACAGCTGGCATGAAGTCCTGGAGTTAGTAATGGAGAGGTGCCAAAAAAAAAGACACACACAAAAAATACTTTATTGAAATAAATACTCGACAAAACTTTCCCTCATTCCTCACTTTATTAAGAAAAAAAAGAAACCCTCGCAGATCCGCCATAGTCCACAGAATCTGCTGTATTCCACCAAATCTGTAGTAATCCACAAAGGGATATCTGGAAAAAAAACAAACAGAAAAAATACAAACATAGAGAAATAAAATAAGACACTAAATGTGAACTATTCCAAACACTACAAAAAAATTAAGAAAAAATTATTACAAAAAAATTGAATAAAATAGAATTAAACTCCTTTACCCCCAAACCTCTGGAATGCTTCAATATTTCAAAGTGATTCTGAGTTTAATTTTTCATGATCTATTGTACTTCATGATAGTAGTAAATTTTGGTCAATATAATTTGTGTTTATTTATGAAAAAAATCAAAAATTTAGCACAAACCGTGAACATTTTTCAATTTTCGAACATTGAATTTTTATGTGATTAAATCAGATAGTTACATCACATAAATAGTTAATAAATAACATTTCCCACATGTCTACTTTACTTAAGCATCATTTTTGAAACATTATTTTTTGTTATGAACTTAGAAGGGTTAAATGTTTATCAGCAATATCTAATTTTTACAACAAAATTTACAAAACCATTTTTTGATAATTGAAAAATCAATTTTTACCACAAAATATTTTTTCATTTCTACAAGAGGAACTACTGTTTAGGTGCACGACAAGGCTCAGAGGGGAAGGAGTGCTATTTGTATTTTGGGGAGCATAATTGTCTGTTATAGGTAGGGGATGTCATGTTCAGTTTGAAGAGCCCCTGATGTGCCTAAACAGTGGAAACCCCTCACAAGTGACCCTATATTGGAAACTAGACCCCTCAAGGAAGTAATCTATATGTGTGGTGAGCACCTTAAACCCATAGGTGCTTTATAGAATTTTATAACGTAGAGTCGTGAAAATGAAGAAAAAAAAACAAAACATTTTTTCCACAAAAATGTTTTAACCTCAAATTTTGTCATTTTTATAAGGGTAACAATAGAATATTGACCACACAACTTGTTGAGAAATTTCTCCTGAGTACAGGGATACTCCATATATGGAGGAAAACTACTGTTTGGGCACATAGTAGAGCATGAAAGCGAAGGAGCGCTATTTGAATTTTAGAGCGCAATTTTGGCTGGAATAGATTGCAAACATCCATGTCACATTTGAAGATCCCCTGGCATGTTAAAACAGCAGAAACCCCAAGAAGTCAACCCATTCTGGAAACTACACAGCTGATGAAATTTATGTTAGGCCCCTTTCACACGTCAGTGATTCTGGTACGTTTGTGCTTTTTTTTAAACGTACCAGAATCACTGACATACGCAGACCCATTATAATGAATGGGTCTGCTCACACGTCAGTGATTTTTCACTGCACATGTCTCCGTGCGGTGTACCCGCGTGTGCGTGATTGCTGCACGGAGACATGTCTATTTTTTTCTGGCATCACTGATGTTCCACGGACCATGCAGTGGTGTGGTCCGTGAAACACGTGCCAGAAAAAAACGTGCATTTAAAATAATAAACATTTTAACTCACCCGGCGTCCAGCGATGTCCTCTGCAGCCCGTTCTCCCTGCTGCTTCTAAGCCGGCTGATTACTGTCGCGCATATTCATTATGCGCGACACAGCCGACCCGGAAGCAGCTGCTGCAGGGGTCACCGCCGGCCGGATGCTGCACCGCGGGAGGATTCAGCACCTCGGAGAGCGGGAGCGGGCACAGGTGAGTTGATTTCTAAGTGCAATCACGGGCCACGGATAACGGAGCCTGGATTGCACTTAGACAACCCACGTGTGCCGTGATTCACGGCACACGCACGGACATGTGCGTGTTTTACACGCCAGTGAAAAACGTCACTGTTTTTCACTGACGTGTGAAACGGGCCTTAGGCCTGTTTCACAGACATTTTTCACTGACATGTTAAACACGCATATGTCCCTCCATGTGCTGTGATTCACAGCACACATGGGTTGCCCATGGGCAATCCGTTATACGTGATCCGTACTACGTGATTGCACATGGACATAAACTCAGGTCCCATTTATCCTATGCTCTATGCTGAGCACTTACATCAGGGTTTCCATCTACATCTCCAAAATATGTAATTTAGGTGAAACCCCAAAAGGATCCATTCATTATAATGAGGCAGCAGAGATAATCTAGACTCTGTTTGGCCTCTGTTCAGCAGTGTCCATATTTTCAAAGGTACACAAAACTTTTGCTGACTGCATTTTTATACATGCATAAAAAAAATGGATACTGCCGGACCACAGCCCAGACCAGTATTCAAAGTGAGTCCATCTGCCTCACTACAGTAATTTATGAGAATTTTGTCTGAATCCCATTTTTTATAGATTTACATGTAATCCCACTGTAAGCACTCAGTGTAGAGCAAAGGACAAATGTGAACTGAGTCTTAATGCGATCTTTAGGAGATAGAATAAATAAATCAACAGCAGTTGAATAATTGGCTTTATTACTATTTTTTACGACATTTATCTTGCAATATAAGTAATAGAGTCGCTTTATTACTCAGATCAGTACTCTTACAGCAATATCAGGTTTATATAGTTTTTTTTTTAAGTTTGGCTATTATCACACTAAAAACACTTTTTTACAAAATAAAGATTTTTTTTTTGCATTACCATTTGCCATGTAAGAGCTTGTTTTTTGCGGGATGAGTTAAAGTTTTCATTGGTACCATTTTGGGGCACATAATATTATTAGATGTCTTTCTATTACACTTTTTTTGGGGCAGAATCAAGAAGAAACAGCAATTCAAAAATTGTGTTATTATTCTTGCTTGTTATTTTTACACCATTCGTAAAAGGGTTAAGACAGCTTTATTCTTCAGGTCAGTACAATTACAGTGATACCACAAATATATTTTTTCATGTTTTGCTTATTTTACACCATAATAACTATTTTATAGAGAAAAAAAAATTGTTTTTGTATTGCTGTATTCTGAGAGCTATAGCTTTTTTTTATTTTTTCACTGATGGAGCTGTATGGCAGCTTTTGTTTTTCGGGAACAAAACAATTATTTACATTTTACTTTTTTGATCACGTTTTATTCAAAAATTTTTGTCAGCGTTATGATGGAAACATAGTGTTTGCTACAATTTTTCTTTTTGTTTATGATGTTCACTGAAGGGATTAATTAGTGAAAGATTTATAGATTGGGTTTTTCCGGACTTGGCAATACCATATATGTTTTTTGTTTATTTTTGTTTTTACATAAATAATACGTATTTATTGGTATTTTTTTCATTGTTTTTTTTCTTCTATTCTGTAACACTGTCTGTGATTGGTTGCATCCTGCTTCCCCTACCACAATCTGTGCCAGCATTTTTGATTGGTTGCCCTCATACTAACTGTCTGATCCCCGGAGTAGAGTTTAAAAATAAATAAATAATTGGAAAAATGGCATAGGGTCTGATGTATTTTGATACCCAGCACAAATAAAGCAGACAGCTACCGGCTGCAGCCCCCAGTGTCTGTATTATCTTGGCTTTGTATCAATATATGAGGGACCCATGTGTTTTTTTAGATTATTTAAATAATTTAAAAAAATATTGTGAGGTCCCTCCCAATTTTGATACCCAGCCAAGACAAAGTGGACAGCTGGGGCTGGTATTCTCAGGCTGGGGAGACCCATGGTTATTGGGCCCTCTACAGTCTAAAATGGCAGCCCGCAGCCTCCCCAAAATTGGCACATATATTAGATGTGCCAATTCAGGCACGGTAGCCTTCTCATCCCGATTGCCCTGGTACTGTGGCAATCATGGTAATATAAGGAGTTAATGACAGCTGGGAATTGTCAAAATATCACAGCTGTCATCAAGCCCAAGGTTAGTAATGGGGAGGGGTCTATGAGACCTCCCATTACTAACCCTGTAAGTCAAAAGAAATAAACACAAACCACAGAGAAAAATCCTTTATTAAACTCACCCTCTTTCTCCAATTTATTAACCCCCAAAACACCCCTCCAGGTCCAACATAATCCACAGATACGTCGTCCCACTATGATCCCAGTAGCTCTGCTACATCTTTGGTTGCAGTGCATGGTCACATTAGAAAGTGTGACCACTCAATGCGTTGTCAGGGATACACTTATGGAGCCGCAGCTGTGAGTGGTGATGTCACTGAGTTCACCAGAGTTTACAGCTGGGATTTCTCATGGTACCCCAGCTGTGGTTTTAGGTGAACTGACCTGAGGTGAACTCATTGAAGTCAGTGATGTCACCTCAGGTGAAGTCATTGAACGCAATGCCAGATTACCATGTTAGCCAATGTGCGCAGATTGAGTATTTGATTGCAGACATTTCTGCACCAAATCTGCAGCTCCTGGCAAAAACTGCACCAAAACTGCATCAAACGCATGTGGTATTGGTGCATTTTTTGCCAGGAGATGCATATTTGGTGCGGAAATGTCTTCAACCAAATACTCAATGTGCGCAACACGCCTAATCCAGTAATCCAACATCGAGTTCAATGTCTTCACCTAAGGTCACTGCTCAGGTTCCCATGGTACCCTAGCTTTGACCTCAGGTGAACTGACCTGAGGTGAACTCAATGAACTTGGTTACCTCACCTTAGGTGAAGTCATTGAACTCAATGAAGGATTACCAGATTAGGCGATGTGTGTAAGTTTAGTATTTGGTTGCAGACATTTCTGCATCAAATCTGAATCTTCTGCAAAAAAAATGCTCCGATACCACATGCATTTTAATGCGGCTTCCATGTGTTTTTTTGCCAGGAGCTGCAGATTTGGTGCAGAAATGCCTGCAATCAAATACTCCATGTGCACACATCGCCTTGTTTCTGGAAATGGCAAATATCAAGCAGCAGCAGCAGCACACACTTTCTGCCGCTGTAGAGGATTTGGTCTATCAGTACTTGATATCTAAACCAAAGGTAAATCGCCGGACTGCTTTGTCGGTGACTGAAGTAAGTTTTCCATATTTTTTTTTTTAAATATGAAAACTGTAGTTCCACCTCCATCCTGTTTCCTTTGGAGGTGAGTGGGTATTATTATGTCCTTGCTTCATTGGGATCCTCATTCTTGGTCATTTTCTTGCTTGAGAAGTCGCAGCATTTTCCTCTGTCAAGGCATTTTTCTCAGCTCTTAACCTCATCTATTACGACCCTGACCAACTCGCGGTTGCTGACTCCAAGATCTGCAAGCTGGCTCAGGGAAACTTTAGCATTAAATACTACTGCTTACAATTTAGATGTTGTGCAATGGAACAACTCTGCTTATTTGAGTCAGGTCTGTCATGGTCTTTCAGGTCAGATTACAGACATGATGGCTTAAGCGGGCTTTAAACGCTACCATATTGCTAGCAATTGCTAGCGATATAGTACGCAAAAGCACCCGCCCCGTCGTGCATGTGATTTTGTGTGATCGCTGCCGCAGCGAACATTATCGCTACGGCAGCGTCACACGCACTTACATGGTCGTCGTCGTCGCTGTGAGTGCCGAACAATCCCTCCCTCAAGGGGGAGGGACGTTCGGCATCACAGTGACATCACCGCAACGTCACTAAGCAGCCGGCCAATCAAAGCAGAGGGGCTGAGATGAGCGGCACGTAACAGCCCGCCCACCTCCTTCCTTCTGCATTGCCGGTGGACGCAGGTAAGGAGAGGTTCGTCGCTCCTGCGGTGTCACACACAGCGATGTGTGCTGCCGCAGGAGCGACGAACCACATCGATAATCAACCATTACCGATTTTTGGTTTTGGGACGACCTCTCCATGGTGAACGATTTTCACCATTTTTGAGGTCGCTTAAGGTCGCTGGTAAGTGTCACATGCTGCAATATTGTTAATGGCGCCGGATGTGCGTCACTAACAACGTGACCCCGACGATAAAACATTAACGATATTGTAGCGTGTAAAGCCCCCTTTATAGTCCCTGCCCACTGTCTCTGGAGGAAACAATGTCATTGACTTTTCATTTGGATAGACACCAAAGAGATAGAGTCACATTTAAAGGTGTATCAATGGCATTATTATTATTATTATTATTATTATTTTATCTTCCCACCTATCAGTAGACCCTGGTGAACCTATGCAAATTAGTGGTTGCACAGAGCCCAGAGTTGGAACTTTAGTCGGAGTATCTGATAGTTTTTGTTTATACTGTGGTTACTCTGGCCACCTCATGGTTCAATGATTCAAATACAATAATTTATTTCTTAAGGAAAAAAAGTAGAAACTCTAAGGTGTAAGCATGCAGGTTCTTAGGGGTACTTTGCACGTTGCGACATCGCTACTGCGATATCATCGGGGTCAAATCGAAAGTGACGCACATCTGGCGCCGGTAACGACGTTGCAACGTGTAAAGCCTAGATGCGCCGATAAACGATCGCAAAAGTGTTGTAAATCGGTGATCTGTGTAGCGTCGGACATTTTCATAATGTCGCACCAATAGGAGATACGATGTTGTTCCTCGTTCCTGCAGCAGCACACATCGCTGTGTGTGAAGCCGCAGGAGCGAGGAACATTTCCTTACTGCCTCCACCACCAATGAGGAAGGAAGGAGGTGGGCGGGATGTTTACGTCCCGCTCATCTCCACCCCTCCGCTTCTATTGGCCGCCTGCCGTGTGACGTCGCTGTGACGCCGCACGACCCGCCCCCTTAGGAAGGAGGCGGGTCGCCGGCCAGAGCGACGTCGCAGGGCAGGTAAGTGCATGTGAAGCTGCCGTAGCGATAATGTTCGCTACGGCAGCTATCACAAGATATCGCATGTGCGACGGGGGCGGGTACTATCATGCTCGGCATCGCTACCATCGGCTAGCGATGTCGCAGTGTGCAAAGTACCCCTAAGAGTCTGAGATTGTCTCTCATGCATACATCAGTTTTTTTCTTACAGGTGTCCCAGAGGGTTTTATTGTTATTTCTGCATTTGTAAATTCAGGCTTCACCTTGAATCTCATTGACTGTGACTTCGCTATAGACTGTGATTACAGTGTCTCTACTCTCAGTCTTCCCATTCAAGTTTTATTGATTGATAATATTCTTCCCTTTCATAAAGTCATGTTACTTCTAAAGTCGAGAATAAATGCATGAAAGTTGGAGTGTTACACTTGTAAATCATTTCACTCATGGCTTTTCATTCTTCACCTGCTAAAGTAGTGTTATGCTTGCCCTGATCACCAAATACTCAACATGTGCATGTGGCCTTATCCCATTAAAAACTTGGCTGGTTCACCCACCTAAAAAAGATGTCATATGTACAGACCCTAAAGTAGTGTTCTTACTTTTACTGCATAGTGAATGATTAAACAAAAGAAAAAAACAATTCCTTAATCAATGGTATTTTCAATCAATTGGAATAAAAAGCGATCAGAAAAATACTATGTCCGCCAAAAGGAACAAAACTTTGACTCATCCAACAAAAAAACAATCCCTCTGACAGCTTTGGCAGAAAAAAATAAAAATATGCTATTGACTTTGGTTTTATATTATCTTAGAAATGTTAATTATTGAAAAATAAACTTGGCAACACCATGAAAAGGCCTTTACGAGGAGAGGTACGCTGGTCTTACTTCCAGTATTATAATATGAGGTGGTCTAACGTAAAATAGCTGAACCCCCCTAATCTTCATTCCAGGTACACTAACAGCCCAGCGTTCGACTGATTTGGTGGTTGAACCAGAGGTACAACCATTTCGTCAAAGTGCCCAAGGAGCCACTTTTCAACACTACAATGCAAGGCTGCATGCTACTATGAGGAGCCTGCATGACCTAACCATGCTACAATACGAGCAGCATCTCCGGACTTATCTCCCATTAGGCATCTTTGAGACATAATTGGTTGGCAACCATTAATAACCTTATTAATAGCATTCCAACTGATGTAATTGTGTGTATTTATGCACATGGCACTCATACTCAACAAAATCGAGATACGTTTTGAAATGCTTATTTCAATATTTTGACCACTAGCATATCATCAACATGTCTATTGATCTGTGACTCCATGACTTTTCCTTCTTTGTCTCTTTCACTCTGTCTCTGTGTATATATATATATATATATAGATATATATATATATATATATATATATATATCTATATATATATATATATATTACAGATCAAAAGTTTGGACACCTTCTCATTCAAAGAGTTTTCATTATTTTCATGACTCTAAAATTGTAGATTCACACTGAAGGCATCAAAACTATGAATTAACACATGTGGAATTAAATCTTAACAAAAAATTGTGAAACAACTGAAAATATGTCTTATATTCTAGGTTCTTCAAAGTAGCCACCTTTTGCTTTGATTACTGATTTGCACACTCTTGGCATTCTCTTGATGAGCTTCAAGAGGTAGTCGGAAATGGTTTTCACTTCACAGGTGTGCCCTGTCAGGTTTAATAAGTGGGATGTCTTGCCTTATAAATGGGGTTGGGACCATCAGTTGTGTTGTGCAGATGTCTGGTGGATACACAGCTGATAGTCCTACTGAATAGACTGTTAGAATTTGTATTATGGCAAGAAAAAAACAGCTAAGTAAAGAAAAATGAGTGGCCATCGTTACTTTAAGAAATGAAGGTCAGTCAGTCCGAAAAATTGGAAAAACTTTAAAAAGTGTCCCCAAGTGCAGTGGCAAAAAACATCAAACGCTACAAAGAAACTGGCTCACATGAGGACCGCCCCAGGAAAGGAAGACCAAGAGTCACCTCTGCTGCGGAGGATAAGTTTATCCGAATCACCAGCCTCAGAAATCGCAGGTTAACAGCAGCTCAGATTAGAGACCCAGTCAATGTCACGCAGAGTTCTAGCAGTAGACACATCTCTAGAACAACTGTTAAGAGGAGACTTTGTGCAGCAGGCCTTCATGGTAAAATAGCTGCTGGGAAACCACTGCTAAGGACAGGCAACAAGCAGAAGAGACTTGTTTGGGCTAAAGAACACAAGTAAAGGACATTAGTCCAGTGGAAATCTTTGCTTTGGTGTGATGAGTCCAAAATTGAGATCTTTGGATCCAACCACCGTGTCTTCGTGCGACGCAGAAAAGGTGAACAGATGGACGCTACATGCCTGGTTCCCACCGTGAAGCATGGAGATGGAGGTGTGATGGTGTGGGGGTGCTTTGCTGGTGGCACTGTTGGTGATTTATTCAAAATTGAAGGCATACTGAACCAGTATGGCTACCACAGCATCTTGCAGCGGCATTCTATTCTATCCGGTTTGCGTTTAGTTGGACCATTATTTATTTTTTAACAGGACAGTGACCCCAAACACACCTCCAGGCTGTGTAAGGGCTATGAAGGAGAGTGATGGGGTGCTACGCCAGATGACCTGGCCTCTACAGTCACCAGACCTGAACCCAATCAAGATGGTGTGGGGTGAGCTGGACTGCAGAATGAAGGCAAAAGGGCCGACGAGTGCTAAGCATTTCTGGGAACTCCTTCAAGACTGTTGGAAGACCATTTCCAGTGACTACCTCTTGAAGCTCATCAAGAGAATGCCAAGAGTGTGCAAAGCAGTAATCAAAGCAAAAGGTGGCTACTTTGAAGAACCTAGAATATAAGACATATTTTCAGTTGTTTCACAATTTTTTGTTAAGTATTTAATTCCACATGTGTTAATTCATAGCTTTGAAGCCTTAAATGTGAATCTACAATTTTCAGAGTCATGAGAATAAAGAAAACTCTTTGAATGAGAAGGTGTGTCCAAATTTTTGGTAGTCTGTACTGTATATATATGGTGAAATAAGTATTGAACACGTCACCAATATTCTAAGTAACTATATTTCTATTTTTTACTTCCTCAGCCGTATATATAGATATATACATTCAATATATTTCAACATTATAAACCAATATTTACAGTTGAGAAGTGAAAAAGAAATGTTGCCCTCCTATATTAGCAAGTCCTACATGATAAATATGACACACAGTTTACCCCAAAATTGCTGTAGTTTCACAGTAAAGGCAGGTGAAGAATCTTGTTTTTGTGTGTTTTACAGCTGTAATTATCATTGCATAACCAGTATGTACAGAGCATCCAAAGGGCTCATACATATCACAAGTTCAACATTCACAGTGTTCTAGGGATGCAGTGAGTGACCGTGAATGGGGGTGGATAATGCCCATATGATCCTGCCCTGAAGACACCGATTGCGTTGTATTATAGAAGTGTGAACTGTGTCTATCTATGCAGGGCCGGATTATAGGTGAGGCAGACGGGGCTCCAGCCCAGGGGCCCCCACCAAAAGAGCTTTTAAGGGGGCCCCCACCATACTTGGCACCTGTCAGCATTTTTTTTTCTTCACACCCTCTCCCCCTCCGTAAAGACAGTCTAATAAATCAGCTGTGTTTTCGGGGGGGAGGCGCGGGGTGTTGAAGCACCGCTATTTATTTGTATCTGCGTCTTCAAGACGCAAAAACACTGCAGGCACAGGACGCTGATTGACACCGGAAGTACCAGCGGCCGCTTGTACTTCCGGGGTCAGGTGTGCTAATGCTCCCTGCTATGTGCTGTGGCCGTACCCAGCGAGGGGCGGGCAGCTGCCCCCCCTCCCCCTCCCTAGAAGCAGGGGCACGGTGTAGTGCGCCGCTGTATCTGCTGTCCCCGCTGCGCTCCTCTACACTGTGTGCATGCCAGGCACACTAGCAGGAGGCAGCGCGCTGTGCTCTGTCGGCTCTGCTGTGTGCTGTGCTCGGCAATGTCGGCATGCACCCAGTGTAGAGGAGCGCAGCAGAGCCGATGACCGCAGCTTCCTCTTTCCGTTCCTATTCAAATGTATTTGCATCTTTCAGACGTAAATACATTTGAACAGCGCGCCGGGACCCGGCCCCGCCCCCGACGTGCAGCAACGTGATGAGATCAGCACCTTGCTGACGTCATCACAGTGCTGCAGGCGCCACACTGGGGACAAGAGGAAGCGAGCGCTCCATGAAGGAGCTGAAGAGACAGGTGTAATTAATGGGGATGAGTGAGGAGGGGCTGAGGACACAACGGGGAACATTTGTGAAGGAACACAGCTCTGTGACAGGCAGAGGAGGAGTACTGTATTCCGAGGGAAGGGGGAGTGTGTAGTGATGGGGCAGTGTAATTTGTGTGTGTAGGGGGTGATGAGGGTTGTATTGTGTGTGTGGGGAAGGGTAATGGAGGGTGCATTGTATTCTGTGTGGGGAAGGGTAATGAGGGGTGCATTGTATTGTGTGTGGGGGAGGGTTAATGGGGGGTGCATTGTATTGTGTGTGGGGGAGGGTTAATGGGGGGGTGCATTGTATTGTGTGTGGGGGAGGGTTAATGGGGGGTGCATTGTATTGTATGTGGGGGGAGGGGTAATGGGGGGTGCATTGTATTGTATGTGGGGGGAGGGGTAATGGGGGGTGCATTGTATTGTATGTGGGGGGAGGGGTAATGGGGGGTGCATTGTATTCTCTGTGTGTGTGTGTGTGAGAGGTGATGTGGGGTGCATTGTGTGTGTGAGGTGATGTGGGGTGCATTGTGTGTGTGTGTGTGTGTGTGTGTGTGTGTGTGAGGTGATGTGGGGTGCATTGTGTGTGTGTGTGTGTGTGTGTGTGAGGTGATGTGGGGTGCATTGTGTGTGTGTGTGTGTGTGTGTGAGGTGATGTGGGGTGCAGTGTGTGTGTGTGTGTGTGTGTGGTGATGTGGGGTGCAGTGTGTGTGTGTGTGTGTGTGTGTGTGTGAGATGATGTGGGGTGCATTGTGTGTGTGTGTGTGTGTGAGATGATGTGGGGTGCATTGTGTGTGTGTGTGTGTGAGATGATGTGGGGTGCATTGTGTGTGTGTGCGTGTGTGTGTGTGTGAGATGATGTGGGGTGCATTGTGTGTGTGTGTGTGTGTGAGATGATGTGGGGTGCATTGTGTGTGTGTGTGTGTGTGTGTGTGAGATGATGTGGGGTGCATTGTGTGTGTGTGAGATGATGTGGGGTGCATTGTGTGTGTGTGTGTGTGAGATGATGTGGGGTGCATTGTGTGTGTGTGTGTGTGTGAGATGATGTGGGGTGCATTGTGTGTGTGTGTGTGTGAGATGATGTGGGGTGCATTGTGTGTGTGTGTGTGTGTGTGAGATGATGTGGGGTGCATTGTGTGTGTGTGTGTGTGTGTGAGATGATGTGGGGTGCATTGTGTGTGTGTGAGATGATGTGGGGTGCATTGTGTGTGTGTGTGTGAGGTGATGTGGGGTGCATTGTGTGTGTGTGTGTGTGTGTGTGTGTGTGTGTGTGAGGTGATGTGGGGTGCATTGTGTGTGTGTGTGTGGTGATGTGGGGTGCATTGTGTGTGTGTGTGTGTGTAGGAGGTGATGTGGGGTGCAGTGTGTGTGTGTGGGGGGCTGCATTGTAGTGTGTGGTGATGTGGGGTGCATTGTGTGTGTGTAGGAGGTGATGTGGGGTGCATTGTGTGTGTGTGTGTGTAGGGGGTGCATTGTAGTGTGTGTGTGTGTGAGATGATGTGGGGTGCATTGTGTGTGTGTGTGAGGTGATGTGGGGTGCATTTTGTGTGTGTGTGTGTAGGAGGTGATGTGGGGTGCAGTGTGTGTGTGTGTGTGGGGGGCTGCATTGTGATGTGGGGTGCATTGTGTGTGTGTAGGAGGTGATGTGGGGTGCATTGTGTGTGTGTGTGTGTGTGTGTGTGTGTGTGTGAGGTGATGTGGGGTGCATTGTGTGTGTGTGTGTGTGTGTGGTGATGTGGGGTGCATTGTGTGTGTGTGTGTGTAGGAGGTGATGTGGGGTGCAGTGTGTGTGTGTGGGGGGCTGCATTGTAGTGTGTGGTGATGTGGGGTGCATTGTGTGTGTGTAGGAGGTGATGTGGGGTGCATTGTGTGTGTGTGTGTGTGTGTGTAGGGGGTGCATTGTAGTGTGTGTGTGTGAGATGATGTGGGGTGCATTGTGTGTGTGTGTGTGTGTGTGTGTGGTGATGTGGGGTGCATTGTGTGTGTGTGTGTGTGTGTAGGAGGTGATGTGGGGTGCAGTGTGTGTGTGTGGGGGGCTGCATTGTAGTGTGTGGTGATGTGGGGTGCATTGTGTGTGTGTAGGAGGTGATGTGGGGTGCATTGTGTGTGTGTGTGTGTGTGTGTGTAGGGGGTGCATTGTAGTGTGTGTGTGTGAGATGATGTGGGGTGCATTGTGTGTGTGTGTGTGAGGTGATGTGGGGTGCATTTTGTGTGTGTGTGTGTAGGAGGTGATGTGGGGTGCAGTGTGTGTGTGTGTGGGGGGGCTGCATTGTGATGTGGGGTGCATTGTGTGTGTGTAGGAGGTGATGTGGGGTGCATTGTGTGTGTGTGTGTGTAGGGGGTGCATTGTAGTGTGTGTGTGTGTGTGTGTGTAGAGGGTGCATTGTAGTGTGTGTGTGTCAGAGCTGTGTGTGTAAGAAGCAGTACTGTGTGTGTGTATATATGAATTAGAGCAGTCTGTGCGGCCCCCCCAGAACTATATGGGTCCCCCAGAGCGCTATGTCACCCATCGCAGTAATGAGTACACCACCAGAGCTGTTTGCCACTCCAGTAACGTCTATGCCCCCTGCCCCTCCTGTGATGTATATACAGCAGTGCTGTCAGTGTGCAGTCATGTCTGTTAGTGACAGCCATCGTGAAACACAGCCACATGTCCTGAAGGAGCTGGACGGAAACAAGCGGGAGAGGTGAGTGAGGCTGCTGGCGACTTCCCCATATTAATACCTGTAAAGGCTCATGCACACGTAACTGCTGAATATTCTGCAGCGATTTGACAGCACATGTGCGCGTCAAATCGCTGCAGAAACACTGCATAATGGATGCAGTTATTCTGTACAGAAAATCCGATTTCATGCACTATGCTGCTGCCCCCACCATAGACAGAGCGGGAGCTGCATCCATAGCGCACGGAATAATTGACATGCTCATTTTATGAACGCACAGATTTGGGTCAACATTTTAGCACCCAAATCGCTGCGTTCATAAAAGCTATGTGCGCGCGTATCATGCACAATCTACATAGCTTGTATAGGGGACGCAGAACGCATGCATTTACACTGCAGTGCTATACGCAGTGTAAATGCATGGAATTACACAACGTGCGCACGACCCCTAATGCGTCTGTGTCTGCATGTATGTCAGTGTATATGACTGTGCATATATTTGTCTGTTTATATGTATTTTTCTGAATTTGTCTTCAAATATGTATATGTATGCCTGTATGTGTATGTGCGTGTCTGTGTGTGGATGGGGTCCACTGAGACTCTTTCACCCGGAGGCCACAAAAACCTGGAGCCGGCCCTGGCTGCCTTAACATTGGGATCAGTAAAAAATGTGAGTAAAGCTTTACACGCTACAATATATCTAACGATGTGTCACGTCGTAAGTGACGCACATCCGGCATCGTTAGTGATATTGTAGTGTGTGACAGCTACGTGCGACCCTGATTGTGCATTAAAACGTTGATCGCTGACACGTCGTTCATTTTCTAAAAATTGAACGTCTGGTTGTTCATCGTTCTTGAGGCAGCACACAGCGCTCCGTGTGATACCCCGGGAACAATGAACTGCAGCTTACCTGCGTACTGCCGGCAATGCGGAAGGAAGGAGGTGGGCGGGATGTTTACGCCCCGCTCATCTCCGCCCCTCCGCTTCTATTGGCCGGCCGCTGTGTGACGTTGCTGTGATGCCGAATGTCCCTCCCACTCCAGGAAGTGGATGTTCGCTGCCCACAGCGAGGTCGTTTGGAAGGTACGTGTGATGGGGGTAATCGTTTGTGCGACACAGGCAACAAATTGCCTGTTCCGCACATATGATGGGGGCGTGTGTGATCGCATACGAGATCGAAATGTGTAAAGCAGCCTTAACTCTACTTTCCGTGTATAAGTGATGGCTGTGAGTGATCCTGGACTGTGTCTGTATTGTAGTACTGTAAATCTGAATGTGGCAGAACAGGATAAATGTTCATTGGATTTCTATCTAAATGCTACAGTTCGCGCTCTACTGTTATGGCTAAAAATGTTAACGTTATGGGGCCCCCACCAGATTTTCTGCCCAGGGGCCCCCACCAACCTTAATCCGGCCCTGTATCTATATATTGCGTATGTAATGTGTTTATGCGTAGAGTAAAAGTGTGGCCATCTAGTGGTGGTTCTAGATAGTGTTAGACGAGCTGAATAGTCTGTGCAGTCTGGTCGAAGGCCATACATAATTCCCCATGGGTGGGACACCGACCTTGAGCTGACGAGGACTTAATGACTCTGATCTGTGGGACCAAACTGGGTGGAAGAGTATGAACCTATAATATCTGAGAGGCTGTAGGCAGAAGAGATGGAGGAGAAGTACATATGTCATGTTCAGATAATGGTCCATCCCAGTAGCCCATCATCCTACTTGGAACTGTCGGCAGTATCAACGACTTATGGCCCTTCATTATGACTGTGAGCAACTCCCTCACTTCCTTCTGTCTGTATTGGGAAGGTTTAGTGGGGCTTGAACCGGATGATGACCCCCTCCATAGTCACTGCTTCTCTGGGTGAGTCCCCAGCATCAAGGGATGAGAAGGTAGTCTGATAGGAGTTAACCCCTTCACCCCCAGACGATTTTTCATTTTTTTGGTGGGGGGGGTTTGCTTCCCTTCTTCTGAGAGGTGTAACATTTTTATTTTTCCATCAATCTTACCATATCAGGGCTTGTTTTTTGCCTGATGAGTTGTACTTTTGAATGAAACCATGAGTTTTACTATATAGTGTGCAGGTAAACGGCAAAAAAAATTCCTAGTGTGGAAAAAGGCAAAAAATGTTCAATTGTACAATTATCTTGGGAATATTTTATTCAAAGTGTTCACTATATGATAAAACTAATGTGTTGGTGTGATGCCTCAGGTCAGTACAAGATCGTAGGCACCAAACATGTATGGGTTTACTTTTATCTAAGAGGTTAAAAAAATTCAGAACTTTGTCCAAAAAAAGTGGCATACTTTTTGCTCTATTTGCTGTAACCCATAGCATTCTAATTTGTCAGGATCTATGGCTCAGTGATGGCTTATTTTTTGTGGCTCAAGGTGATGGTTTTAGTGGCACAATTTTTGCGCAGATGCTTTAATTTGATTGCCTGTTATTGTATTTTGCGCAAAACTTGCGGCGACCAAAACACATAATTTCGGCGTTTGGAATTTGTTTTCCGCTACGCCATTTGCCGATCAGATTAATTGGTTTTATATTTTAATAGATCGGGCATTTCTGAATGTGGCAATACCAAATGTGTGGATAAATTTTTTTAAATCTTTTATTTTCAATAGGGTGAATAGGGGTGATTTGAACTTTTAAGTTTTTATTTTTTTTATTTAAAACTTTTTTTACTTTTTCTTTATTTTACTAGTCCCCTTAGGGGACTATATGGATCAGCAGTCTGATCACTCATTCATTTCTGCTGATCACAGCTACACAGGTATGATCACCAGAAACGCTCATCTCTTATAACAGAGGCTGCTCTGCCGGCTGTTACAGGAAGTGAGTCATGCGAGCTACAGGAGTCATCACATGACCCTGTGCTACCATGGCAACCATCGGCTCTCCGTGATCACATCATAGTGCTGCCGATGGAGGCGGGTAAGTGCACATCTACCGCCTCAGGCATTTAAATCGCGCTGTCACAATTTGAGAGCACGATTTAAGGGGTTAACAGGCCTCTGCTGACGTCACACCCATGTGACCAGAAAGGGGCGGGACCTCCACCGACATTGCTCATACCAAGAAGATACATTACTCTTCTAAGTCCACGTTGGCATAGAGTTGATTATAATAGAAGCGGGGGTCTGGGGGTAAGACCCCCAGATGGGGGGTACAGAGGGTGCGAAGGCCCCCCTTGCATGAGTATAGTGGACGGAAGGATACATCGCCACACCCACCAAACAAGCCGTCATGCCCACTAAGGAGGCCGGTCACGCCCAGGTCCTTCTATCCACTGGGATTTAGCCACAACTGATTAGATAGGGACACCAGTGAGTAGAGAGAAGCAGCTGTACCTGAGGGAGGTATTGTAGGAGAAGTCCAGAATAATTTGGCCAGACCCTCAGGGTCACCCCAGGAAACCCAGAGCAAGTGGACAAAGAAGCTCTTCAGTAGCCGGGTGGAAAGAGGCATGGCTGACCCTGAAGTTCTGGCTCTTGACTTTAGTGGAATCTCCGTGAAGTTACTGACTCCAATAGGACCGGTCTAGGTGTGAGGTAACAGAGACCTGGGCAAAAGGGTCAGCATAGAGACAGCAGTGGAGAAACTGCATCCAGTGGTGTATCGAATCCCTTTGGGGGGATGCGGTTAAATCCATGTGGGACTCTATGAATTTACTAGATGCCATTGTGGTGTTGCCAGGAGAGAAAGACAGTCCTAAAGTAGCCGGAGAGATGTCCTGGATTGTAGTGTGCACGAAAATATGAAATGAAATCAAACCGTAACATACCTCTAATGTTAAAGCTATGTGCCCACAGCGGATGTATTCCATAGAAATTATGTGAATCCTTTAGTAAAGTTATGTTAACCATTATTCTGGACTCTGTCTCTGAAATAACCCCTAGGAAGTGGGGTTGTGGTGTTCCTTGTTGCACTGTGGAGGTGGGAGGAGTGCAGCAAAGAAAAGAAACCCTGCCTGGAAGCAGGGGCTTGCCTCTGTCCACGACTACAGCCCCCTGTCATCTCCACAACAATCCCTTGTCAGTCTTAGATAACTCTGTGATGTGTGTACCTCTAGTCTGTTGTTCTGATCCTTTGATGATGTGTCCTTGGAATTTCCTTTTGAATACTCTCTTGGATTGCCTCTATTTTTCTCTTACGCACGCTTACCTGTAATCTTGACACCGGACCGTTACCGGACTACATCTCAGTTTACTCCCTGTTTTCACAACATACCCTCCTGGTATCCTGACGCCAGACCGTTACCTGACAAAGTCTCAGTTTACTCCTTGTATTCACAACAAGCTCTCCTGGTATCAGACCCAGAAATATCCAATTACCTTGCATCTAGACATGCCGGTGAGTAAGTGACTAGCGTCACATTTAAAGACTGACCGTAACAGTTTTTTCTTTTCGCCAGTATGGATCCTGTTCACATGCCATAGGGTGGGACTAATCATGTGTCTACAGCCCCACAAGCCCCAGAACAACTTTCTGTTGACACCTTTGGGTTAATATATGATGAATCTCCAAGGACCCAGGTCACTGAGGCAAGGATCATGAACCTGACACAGGGAGACTCATTGCTGAGGACTATAGAACTGAGTTTCGGCAATGGTCCACAGAAGTTCAGTGCAATGATGCAGCCCTCAGTTGCCAATATTGTAGAGGCCTTTCTGAAGCTCTTAAGGACACTCAGGCTCTTCATGTTTCTTTTTGTTCTTTGGAGGAGGCCATGACCGTCCTAGGCCATAAAAATTTAATGCAGAATTCATGACATGAGTGACAGAGTGCTTGTTTTATTCCTCCTGAGCATGTCCAGTTACCTGAAGTGGAGCCAATGGAAATTGGAGCTGCGAGTTCTCATAACGTGGAGAGGAGACATCATTCTAATTTCAGATTTTGTTCCTACTGTAGTCTTGCGGGACATTTTCTCAAGGACTGTTCAAACTTGCTTTCAAGCAAGCCGTGGGGAAAATTAGTGAGTGATTGTCAAGGAGGTCACTCAGACTTCCAAGCACCCTTTGTTTCTTCTAATAAAGTAATGCTTAAAGTGGATCTACTTTTCAAGAACCAGGTGTTACCAGCGCTGGCTTTCATTGACTGCGGGTCTGCTGCTAACTTTATTGATGCGGAACTAGTTTTGAAATTATGTTTAGGGACAGACAGTGTGGGAAGAACCATTCAAATTTCCACCATGGACAAGACACTGTTTTCTGAATCTTGTCAAGTTGGTAATGGTAGAAGTCACGCTCCGAGTGGGAGCACTACACTTTGAATCCATCTCCTGTTTTGTTTTGGATAATTTACCTGCTTGGTTAGTACTGGGGCTTCCATGGTTGTGTATTCACAATCCTGTTATTAATTGATATCAGAAGGAGATTGTTTGAGTGGGACCAAAACTGTTATAAGAAATGTATGGGTTCTGTACAAACATGCTCTGCTAGTCTGGAGGATCTCCTGGGGTCCAAGAATGTGAAGTCTGATGCATTATAAGGGAATCTTGATCCTGTATCTCTTCCAGAACTTCCATTCCCCATTCTTCCTCAGGGTATTGTGGTTACTATGGTATCCGCAGAGATCCGTAAAGCCCATTCTATGGCTCATTCTGCTACTCCTGGGTCTAAATTGTTTGTACCTCTGTACCTAAGATTATGTCTGTTACAATAGTTTCATGATTCCGTCCTGAGCGGTCACCCTGGAGTTACAGCTACACAGAAAGCCATTATGAAATTCTTTTGGTAGACATCTTTGCATAATTATGTGCCGCCCCGGCGCAGACCGGGGTGCTCGGATCCGGGATGGTCGTGGTTCGAGGGGTCCGGACCCAGGCTCGGCACTCACTCCGATCCTTAAAAGGGGGATTATTTCTAGGGGAGAAGTTCGTGACGCCACCTGCGGGTTGCGATAATTGGAGAACCACCGCTGCTGGAAGGAGTATCGGGGCGGATGGTGTGGAACAGCAAGGTGTCAGTCCCTCCACAGGTAGGGAAGGCCTCTGGGGTTTTTGCTGGGATGTTTGGGAGCGCAGGGTGCAGGGGAACCAGGGTACTCTGTTATGATTCAGGGACCAAGGAGGATCAAAAAACGCGGAATCCCAAATGGTAACAGAGTGGCATGAACCTTAACAGATTGCAGACCTAATCATGACACACAACTAGAAGTAGCCATGGGACGAGCCTACGATGGCCTAGTCATCTCGACACAGACTAAGAACTAAATATTCTCAGAGCTATAGATATAAGAAAGTTAATCTGCCTTGGAGCAGTTCCCAAAGATAGATAAATAGCCCCCCACATGTAAAGGCTACAGTGATATAGAAAAACACAATACAAAGCTAGAAAAGACAGATTCAGCAAAGGTGAGGCCCAAACGATCTTTATAGGAAAGGATAGGAAGGAGCACTGTCTACAACCGTAAAAAACCCTAATATATACCAGCACTTCTGATATGGAAAAATCCTGAGGTCACACAACCTCTCCCCCACTGTATCAGCACTCTGATGTTACTGGGATCCAAAAACACTAATATAGATGAGGGACTGAATTAATACCAAGCATGACAAACACAATACCTTGCAGAATCATGGAGCTAAGTATACAGACACTCCCAGCAGGGAATGATCCCATTCCACAAAGAACTCCACACAGACAAAATAGGAATCAAGCATTAGTATCAAAGCAGAAAAAACAACAAGAAAGTGGAAAACAAACAGCAGAGGTACAAAGACCACTTATCTGAGAGGAGTTCTGGTAGTAAGCAGAGCTGGTTACAGAATGTCCTTAACACACAGGAGACCATTGAGCACCGGCAAGTAACAAGAGAAAAATACTCAGTTATATAGTCCCAATCTGACCCTGATTTCCAGTCCTCTACAGGTGTGTGGCTTTCATTCCACAAATCAACTTCCAGCACTGACCACAAGACGGAGCCCCAAACTGCAAAACGTATTCACAACAGTACTCACTGTGGGTAGTCGTGGTGCAGGATGAGGATTATAAAGCAGACACTCACACTGAGGATAAACCAAAGACTCTGTGCATCACAGTCTACAGTCTCTACAGGGGATCCCGTCCAGGTGTCCGCTCCCACCGGTGTCACTGGGTAATCCAGACCCACCTCCGTGCACAAGTTAGTTCTCTGTGTGACCCCTTGAAGTGAAGCTGTTGGGACCCCGCTCACTATATTTGTAGTGTAGCTGTGCTCTTGATGGCTAGCACTTGGGATTTTAGTGGACTGCGTTACTGGAAAGCCCTATCCCCTGTGGTGTGCTGTCACCTTCAATCTCTGAGCTCCTAGGGAAGTTCATAAAGAGACCCTCTCTCCCAGGTTAATTATCAGGACCGATGAACCTGCTTCTGACCTAGGGTCCTGTACCCCGTCGTGCTCGGTAGCGGTCAGTTCTTTTGGGTTTCTGATGCTGACAGTTATCCTAGACTATGTCCGTAGCACCCTTCCAATGTCACTGCCACAGGTCCCCGACTCCTCTGGTCTCGGACCACCGTCTGCGACCCAACCTTGGTCTAGCTCTCCGGGAGCTACTTCTCCAGCTCCTCACTCTTTGAGGGCTCTCACTCAACTCCTCACTCCCCTGAACTGAACTGACTGGAACTTCCCTCCCACCAGTCTGCCTGACCCCTAGGAGGGTGGCCTTATTCTGCTTATGCAACCCACTGGTGTGTCTGACAGGTCATGATGTGAGGTGTGATTGGGATTTGTGCTGATGTTAGTGATACCGGTTTCTTAAGAACCTGGAACCAGGGGGTCAGATCCTGCATCCTTAGTAAGGGTTGCAGTACCCTGTGGCACCCTGATACACTCAGGGGCAACACAATTATATTAGATATTTTGTTTCCGCCTATGAAGTTTGCACACCCACTAATGTTTATCAGTTTATCATAACCAGCTAGCTGTGGAACTGGTTCCATTGCCAATTCCAAAAAGACCATGGACTCATCTGTCCATGGATTTTTTTTATTTATTTTTTTTAAAACCGTCTTTATTGAAAGAAAATACAAGGTGCACAGACATATCCAAGATAAAATAAAAGGAAACAAAAGGAAATACAGTTTGTCAGTAGTACAACAAAAAAAGGGAGATTAGACGGCATGTTTTAAGTATAAACCAACAAATTGGGAGAACTTCACAGAATCCCATCCAAGATAGCCCATTCAGGGGAGAGGGGAATAGAAAGATCAAAGGTATTAGTAAGGTGTTGAGTGTGCATACGAGACCTCCCGTATCCTCGGGCAATCCCACAGACAATGAAAAATATCAGCTGGGGAATGAATGCATTTAGGGCAAGGGTAATTACCAGAGGGGGACATCCTAGATTTATAGATTTAACTGCCTGGGAAATATATGCTTTATGAAAGATCATGAGCTCCATGGTTTTGTAACTATCGTATGGTAACATGGACATAATTTGCAGCATGGCCTGCAATAGGTCCTTTACTTAACAATTTAACTGAGATACCCATTTCTGTGGGCCTGGTGAAGAGTCCGACCATTGGTTAGAAGGCTTGAGAAGCTTATATATGAGACTCAGAGAGTAAGTCCCCATATGGGCTTTAATGGAGATTAAATTTAAAGGTTGCTCTCTAACATCTTCTGGGATAGCCAGACACAAAGTCTACATAATGTCTGATCTGGACATAAGTAAAATTATCGCCTTCCAGGATCAGATACATACGGGCAATGTCCTCTGAGGTAAGAGGGCGTTGTTTATCCGACAGCACATTGCAAACTAATTGACAACCATTATTCCCAAGTACATGATAGACAGGAGGTGGCCTACTCTGCAAAAAGTAGGGATTACCCCGAAAGGGAAGAAGAACTGAGGTGTGAGGGCCAAGTCCAACAAGTCATCTTGCAAAGCGCCAACCTGAAACAACTGACCATAGTAAGGAGTTCTCTTTAAGCTCTATGGGGGAATTAACTGGTCACAGATGCGGCAAAGCAGGGAGACTAAAGAGTCCACACATAACCTCATATATTGGGGTATTAGTAAAGCAAGTGGAATCACAGAGAATGTCGAAACATGGCCGCAATACTGTAAAGGCCTACATTAGAGAGATTAAAATTTTAGTTTGTTGCAACTTAAAAATACTATTTCTGGAACCCCATTCTGAACCCCAAATAAATTGACGAAAGACCTTCGTTAGAAGCCGGTCGTCGGCTTTAGATTGCAAAACTGTCAATGTTTGTAAGGGAAAAAGAAGTTTAGGGAAAGAAATAATTTTTAATAAGATGCAAAGGACAGTTGAAGGGATTTCCAGGATTGAATTTCCTGAACAACAGCAGAGATAAGAGGACGAACATTCAATTTATAAATATTATAGGGGTTTGAAGGCAGATGAACTCCAAGATAAGGCAGGAAATATCCCCTCCACTGGAAGGGAAAGGGGAACGGCCACTGTTTTGAGTCCATGATAATCGGTCAAAGGCTTTATCCGCATCAAGGCTGACCAGTATATTTTGATTGGCCTTAGTTTGACGACTGTGTGTGATGGCAGCCAGTGCTGTCCTGATAGTAAAGGTAATAGACCGGCCATGAACAAAACCTGTTTGAGATGGAGTAAGAATATCAGGAAACATGGACTGCATCCTATTAGCCATGATTTTAGTAAGCACTTTAAAATCAACATTTAGAAGGGAGATTGGCCGATATGAGGCAGGGAGAAATGGGTCTTTGCCCGGCTTCAACAAGGACAAAAGCCTCGTTAAATCGGTCAGTCAGAGAACCAGAATTAACAATATGATTATAAAGATAGGTAAGGTGAGGTGTAAGTAAGGGTTGTAGTAGTTTATAAAATTTGACCGAAAAACCATCTAGGCCAGGCACCTTCAGCAACCTAGAGGACTTAATGACTAATCCCACCTCCCGTTGAGAAGCAGTAAGCCTCGGCGGATTGACTTTACGCAAAAATTGGTAGCCGTCCTCCTGAGAGTCTGCATAGAAATCACGGAAAACAATGCAGATTTGGGTCGGGTCGCGGGAGATAGAACCATCGGGCATTTTAATATTAGGGACTTTAGTAGCTGTCCTAAATGGCTTTGTTAAAGATGCAAGAAGCCCACCTGGTCTATTACCCCAGCGAAAATATCGGTTGCGTTGATGGGGCAGTTGATTGTGTGCCTGTATTTAGGCCCTGCTTAGCTGCAAGGTATGCCTCTTTAGAAGAGGAAGTATTACATACTTTGAAGTCCTTGTATGATTGAGTGAGCCGGTCCAAGAGAGGCCGCAAGAAGGACAACAGTTTATTTTTCTTCTGGGAAACATAAGAAATAATATGTCCCCTGAGCAGCGTCTTGGCAGTGACCCAAAATAAATTAATATCATCCAGATGTTCTAGGTTGTCCTCCATGAAGGTCTCCCACCAACTGGTCAGATAGCGCTTGAAATCATCAGAGGTGTAAATATAAGAGGGAAAGCGCCAACGAAAAGATACAGTTTTACAAGTAGGAAGTTCTAAAGTAAGCAAAACCGGTGAGTGATCCGAAATGACAGAAGGGAGAATATCGACTGCTTTCAGGGAAGAAAGGAGAGGAGCAGAGGTCAACCAGTAATCAATATGAGTATGGACGTCATGCACTCTAGAATAAAAGGTGTACTCCCTCTCTGTGGGGTGGCAACATCTCCAAGCATCAACTAGGTCGTTCCTATCCAGTAGTGTAGGAATCACCCCAGTGGAGGAATGAGACGCAGGCATTGGTCTGGATCTATGAAGAAATGAGTCATGAAGAGCATTCAAGTCTCCACCTAGCAGTATATTAGTGGAATGCCAACCATGAACCACTTCCAGAAGTTTGGCAAAAAAGGAAGAATTAGCGGTATTAGGAGCAAAGCCATTAATGAGGCAATATTCCCGCTGTTCAATAAGGGCCCTGATTAGTAAGTACCGTCCCGCCCGATCTCTCACCACTTCAAGTATAGAGTAGTCTAGGGACTTATGAAACAAAATGGCAACTCCAAGCTTTTTCCGTACAAAGGAAGCCTCAATACACTCTGAATAATGTCTATTACGGAGTGCTGGGTGGCCTCTGCGAAGCCAATGAGTTTCCTGCAGAAATGCAATATGAGGGCGCAAGCGAGTGATATGGTCTAACACTTTCCTATGCTTCACTGGAGAGTTTAGGCCTGCAACATTCCAGGATAATAGTTTAAGGGAGTCTACATTAATGTGAGAAACTACGTTATGGGTAGTAGCCATATTAACCTATCCCGCATTGAGGCCAAGGAGCAGAAATAGGACAAACAAACCAAATGGATGAGGGTCTGTCCCAGCGAGCAAACCCCACAACACAAATCAAAGAAGACCAAGTATGCATTGTGCCCAAGGAAGAGGAACCCACCCCCCACCCTCAATCCCCTAAAGAACAAGAAAACAGCATACAAACATAAGTGCAAAACATCAAAACATAATGTCCTGACCAGTAGTAACCCCTATAAAGGAAAAATTCACAGAATAAGAACAAAAAGATGCATAGCTAGTAACCAATCACAGATACAAAATAGTGCCCCTGTAGTAAGACCACACTGGAATTCAAGTCCGACTACATAAAGGCACACAGATGTATGAATATAAGTAACAGTCAAGTAACAGGAGAAGATGCTCGGGAAGAGCGCTCCATAACTTCCAAGGCCTTGCCAGGATCAGCAACAGTTTTCCATGGAGCACCACCCAAAAACAAGCAGGGTGCAGGAGGGCAAAACGAATATCCTTGTCATGTAACAGCTTGCAGACAGATGAAAAGGCATGCTGCTTGGTCGCCACTGAAGTGGAGAAGTCCTGGAACTGTAGGAGAGAAGGACCTTCGTACTGCAGTGAGGATACAGCATGGAATGGCCAGAGCAACTGCATTTTGTCCTTTAAGTTGAGCAGTTTAAAGATGATAGGACGTGGGTGAGCCGCTGAGCCAGAATGTTCGGGCTCCACTCTATGAGCTCTTTCTACCACCATGGAACCAGGAAGCTCAGGTAGATTGAGTGCCCACAGTAGCCAAGAAGAGGTGAGGTGATGAAGGTCCTTCACCGACTCAGGGATGCCAATGATCCGAAGATTATTGCGATGACTTCTATTTTCCAAGTCATTGATTTTTCCAAGAAGCTGCTCCACCTTTTAAGCATTGTCCTCCAAATTGAACAGAATAAGACTGCAGGGTGTCCTCCAAGTCAGAGATCCGCTGCTCAGCCGCCGAAATTTTGTTGGTGGGGTCAGTCAGCAGAGACATGATTAGCTCCAAGGAAGATTGAAATGTCTGAAGTCTATTATCAATCGTCGGCATGAGCATCGCTGTGATAGATGTGGCAATGGATTCCAGAGATGCCTCCGACATGACGATGTTAAAGCCTGTTACTTTAGGAGGAGATTTGGAAACCTGAGCCCTAGTTTTATTAGATTTGGAGCTGGCAGGGTTCACGTATTTATCCATGAAGGTAAAGAACAGCAGCAGTGAAAGTATATAGTTACCAGGTATGCACGTATAAAGGGGGTCACCACGGCCGGGACTCAGTAAGGAAGGCCTAAATAGCCAGGATAGAGAGTTGAGGCATCAGGAACGGCTGAGTGAAACTGTGGCACCCCTGAATACATTAGGGTGCCACAGGGAACTGCATCCTTACCCAGGGTGCAGGGCCTACCCCCCATGGTACCAGGTACCCAAGAAATCGGTGTCACTCCCATCTGCACCACATAACCCAATCACCTCACATCAGTCACTGCCAGACACACCAGGGGTGTTGGACTAGCTGGAAAAAGGGACAGCCACTTGGGAGCTGAGCAGACTGAAAGAGAGGAAGAGTAGAGAAGTGAGCTCCAGAGAGAGAGGAGCTGGGAGAAGTAGCTCCTGGGGAGCTAGGGAAACTGATTGGGTCGCAAGCAGTGATTCGGGTCCAGAGAAGTCGGGGACCGGTTGCAGGGACATTGGAAAAGGGTGTGACAGATGTAGTCTTGGAGGACTCTCAGCACCAGAAGAGCCCAACAGAACTGACCGGTACCGAGCACGACAGGGTACAGGACTCTATGTCAGGAGCCGATTCAATGTCCTGACAATTCACCTGAAAGGGATAGGATCTTCAAGGACTTCCCTAAATGCTTAGAGATTGAGGGCATCAGCACAATGAGGGGTACAGGGTTTTTCCAGACACAGCAACCCACTGAGGTCCCAAGTGCCAGCCCTTAAGAGCACGGCTACACTACACATAGTGAGCAGGGCCCCCAATAGCTTCAAGTCATGGGGACCACCAACGGACAATAAATTGTGCACGGAGGCAGGCTCCGGATCACTAAGTGACATCGGTGAGACTGGGTACTTGGACGGTTTCCCGGCAGCGGCGGCTGTACACAGAGACTTTGTGCCTCTTTTCTAAACCTCTTCCAACACCACGACTACGCGCAGTGAGTACCCTGATCCCTGCACCCTGTCCTCTCAAATCTACCATCCCTCCTGAGCCCGGGGCCTTCCCTACCTGCGGAGGGACTGACAGCTTGCTGCTTCACACCATCTGCCCCGGTACTCCTTCCCGCAGCGGCGGTACTCCCATTACTGCAACCCGCAGGTGGCATCACAAACTTTTCCCCTGTAAATATCCCCTATTACAGATCAAAGTGTCTGCCAATCCGTACCCCTCGAGCCCCGATGATCCCGGATCCGAGCAGCAAGACTAACACCGGGCGGTACAAAACTTGATCCAGAAAACAAAATATATGAGAGACGGAGTTGACAGTAGAGGTAAAGTCCAGGCAACAGATGAGTAGAGAAATACCTCAAATTGGGCTGGGGTCAACAGCAATACGGAGGGCGAGCCCAGGTGGAGTGGGTTTTACCTGTGATATATCCAAACAAATACGTTCAGGCGCCACTATAGAAAGCAGTAATCACTGCCTAGCATTGACTTCCGGAGGTTGCACAAATGAAAAGTTCACATTAATAGTAGGTTAGGTGCCAGCAAACAGTATTCAAAGCAAAATCATCAGAGGACTGCAGAGTGTTATGTTCAGTATAAGAATATGGCAAGCCAGAGTCCATTCACGGCTGTATATAGAAGGAAGAGGGGTCCCCACAAAACAGAGGCAGCCTCCAGTGAAAGCTTAGCCCCTGGAGCAAGAGTCAGATGGAGCTCTGATGTCTGGCAGGAACACAGCAGGCAAAGGTGGAGCACAGCTCTGAATGCAGGCACAGGAAAGGCACCGGCTTCAGATGGTGCAAGTAGGCCGCATTGCTAAAGAGCATAGAGGGGGTACAAAAACCCCTACACAGATAGCTGGGAGGTGCCCCACACAGATTTTGGAGATTAGAGTTACCAACAGGCAAACTAGCACTAGAAAAAAACAGTAAAGAAGATGCTACTAGCAAGAGCTCAGCAATGTGCATCCTGCCCTGGCTGCAGCCATGCTCCGCCTCCCTGTCCATGGATTTAATCATGTATTTACCTGTGCCATGGAAAAACTGTCATTTGGGTGGTGGTTGACCAATTCAGTAAGCAATCTCATTTTGTTCCTATATTCGGGTTACCTAATGCAGGGACACTATCCAAATTGCTTACTAGCCACATTGTGAGGTTGGAGGGTATTCCTCTTATAATTGAGTATGATAAGGAAGTGTAATTTGTCTCCAAATTCTGCAGAGCCTTTTGTAGCAAACTAGGGATTGACTTGTCTTTCTCCTCTGCCTACCATCCTGAAACCAATGGTCAGACAGAAAAGGCAAACCAATCTTTGGAACAAATTTTAAGATGTTTTGCAATGGCTCAGCAAGAGGACTTGTCCTCATTTCTAGTCCTCGCTGAATTTGCCTTTAACAGTCGGGTTAATCAATCTACTGGAATCTTGTTTTTTTGTTTTTTTTTTAAATTATGGTTTTCATCCCCATTTTAGTGTATTCTTTAGGATAAGTTCGAGTATCCTGGGGTGGAGGTTGCCATACGACAACTTGGGGGTCTCTGCAGGGAGGCTCTAAAGAATATTGGGGCTGCTCAGACTCGCTAAAAATGGAAAGCTGATAGAAAACGTTAGGTGAGTCCTGTCTTTAAAGTAGGCAATATGGTTTGGTTGTCTTCCAAGAATATCACACTTAAAGTACCATCGGCGTAGTTTGTTCCTAAATTCATTGGCCTGTATAATGTGTCGCCCAGGGAATGGGGTACTCGGTCCCGGGCAGTGTATCACTGGGGTAGGTCACTTTGGTGGTGGCCGTTGCCCAGTCCCGTGCCCTGGGTGCTTTTTAATGGGGAGTATTTACAGGGGAGTATAAAGTCATTTGTGTGACGCCACCTGCGGGTTGCGGTTAATATGGGGGAACCGCCGATGCTGGATTGGTTACTCCTAGGGCTGGTGGTAATGACAGCTAAGGTGGTAGGCCCTCTGCTGGTAGGGCTGAGCCCAGGGAGCTGTATGGTGGAAGAGCCGGAATAAGGGAGGCCCCACCGGGGTTGTAATTAACAGTCTCTACTCACTCGTGGACCCTTGGACGGCTGATTCAGATCCCTGTATTTCCAGTGCCAGTTGATGATTTGGTTGCTCTGTGCCTGACACGCTCAGTGTGGTTGGGTCCCCGTACTGTGGAGCATTTGGGGCCTGACTGTCCCTTTTTGGTGGCAGTCTCCTCCGTATGGTGGGCAGTGTGGACCCTGTAGGGCTGGTCTGTGTCCTGAACTCTGATCCTTGCTTTACTGCTGGTGCCTCAGGATTTGTGGGTCAGTGAGGTCCGTGAAAGTCCCCACACTGTGAAGGTATTTGCCGGGCTGTCTGAAACTGTCGCCTGACCTAGGGCCCTGTGCCCCGTGCGTGCTCTGGTCCCAGCGGTACTCGGGTGTACCTGCCCTGGCGACCACTCTCCTGTGCCCCCGGATCACTGTTACACGACCCAGCTCTCAGGCACGTCTCTCCACTTTCACTTCCTACTCAGACTGTCTTCCCCTCCTACCAGGCTGTCTAGTTCCCTTGTCTGGCTCCGCCCTCTAGGTCGCCATCCCCTTGTGTGACTAGGCAGTGCCCCCTGGTGTGGAGTGGTAACTAGGATTTTGGTGTGTGTTGGTGTTTCTGGCACTGGTGTTCCAGGTCCCAGGGGGTAGGTCCTGCATCCTCGTGAGGATGCAGTTCCCTGTAGTGCCCTGAGTGTCTCAGGGGCGCTACAATAAGATTCTGGAAGTAGTTAATCTGGTGGCCTTTGAATTGAAACTTTATCCATCACTTCGTATTCTGAGCATTTTCCATAGATCTCTATTACAGGAGTTTGTTCTTTCGGTAGTATCTATCTCGTCCCCGCCTCCTCCGTTGTCAGTCAGTTTAGGTCTGGAGTACCAAGTACAGAGGATATTATATTCTCAGACTGTCCAAAATTCTCTCTAATATCTTGTTCATGGAGAGGATACAGACCCAAGGAGAGATTTTGGGTTGCTGCCAATCGTTTGGTCAGGGTCATCTATTCAAGGAAATGGATGGCCCTAGAAAAGGAGGTAGTGTCACGATTTCACCACTCTATCCTAGGGATGCAGGGAGTAACAGCTCAACCATCCTATTGAATTAAGGGGCGTTCTGAGCTGTCAGTATTGTTAGTTACAGCCCAGCTGTCCAATATGGCCAGGTCTGCTGGGGTTCCTCTGGGTGTCGCCTGTTAACGATAATTATTTTGCTATATAGCTGGCATACTATGGTCAGCCCTTTTCAGTCTTAACTAACTCTGTGGAGTGTAAACCTTTAGTCTATTTTTTTGAATCATTGCGCACCTGACCTTGGAATTACCTTTTTATTAATCTCTTGAATTACCTCTATTGTCTGTTTTGCACTCTGACCTGGAATCCTGACCCCGAACCGTTACCTGACTGCATTTCAGTTTACTTGTATCCAGGAGGTGCTCTTGCCCTCCTGGTATCCTGACCCCGTACTGTTACCTGATTATGTCTCAGTTTACTGCCTGTAGTCACGACATGTCCTCCTGGTATCCTGAAGCTTAGACCATTATCTGGCTACGTCTCAGTTTACTCCTTGTATCCACAATTAACTCTCCTGGTATCAGACGGAACATTCGACTACCCTACCTCTAGACTTTCCCGTAAGTGACTATCGTCCCAATTAACACATCTGATTTTCTCATCCAAGTGCCATCCTTAGTTTTCACAGACTACATTCGGACCCATGATATTCTATGGGGCTGAAATGTCTGATTTTTTTTTTCCTTGGACTGAATCGACTTTTTCGTGAAAAAAATAAGGTTGCAGTCAGATAATATCAGACTAGGACTGCCGCGGAAACACCATCACATGTCTCAACGCTGGCAGGAAACTAGCCAGGTCTTTCACCGGGAAGGAACAACCACGGGAAGGGCAGTCTCCAGTCAAGGAAACCGCCTATGCCAAAACATGGTATCCATCCGCAGACAGCTATTTCGGGGTATTTGCCCCTCATCAGTGTGGAGTAGGAAACTGGCTAGTGGGAGCAATGCCTAGTAAAAGACTACATAAGCATGGATGATTGACCTTAGGGAGATCAACATCCAGCACCACAGAGACACCATCACGTGTCTCTCAACGCAGTGATTCTAGAACAAGGCCCCCTGGGAAAATATGCAAAACAGGACTGCCGCGGAAACACCATCACATGTCTCAACGCTGGCAGGAAACTAGCCAGGTATTTCACCGGGAAGGAACAAAGACGGGAAGGGCAGTCTCTAGTCAAGGAAACCGCCTATGCCAAAACATGGTATCCATCCACAGACAGCTGTTTCGGGGTATTTGCCGCACATCAGTGTGGAGTAGGAAACTGGCTAGTGGGAGCAATACCTAGTAAAAGACTACATAAGCAAGGATGATTGACCTTAGGGAGATCAACATCCAGCACCACGGAGACACCATCACGTGTTTCTCAACACAGTGATTCTAGAACAAGGCCCCCTGGGAAAATATGCAAAAAAGGACTGCTGCGGAAACACCATCACATGTCTCAACGCTGGCAGGAAACTAGCCAGGTCTTTCACCGGGAAGGAACAACCACGGGAAGGGAAGTCTCCAGTCAAGGAAACCGCCTATGCCAGGGGGCCTTATCCGGAATCACTGCGTTGACAAACACATGATGGTGTCTCCGTGGTGCTGGATGTTGATCTCCCTAAGGTCAATCATCCTTGCTTATGTAGATGATATCAGACTGACATAATGGAAAAGGTCTAGAATCTTTTTTTTCTCTCCACGACCGAGAAAAATGGATCCCACTCTGATAACCTCTGATCAAACTCTTATCAAAGTATGATCAGAATAATAAGACCGTTTTTCTCGAATGTGGAGAAAACGGTTATGTGAACCTACCCTAACTATGGAAAGTCAGCAGTTTTGTGAGCCTCGTGTCCTCAAACACTCAGTTGTCTGACTACAGCTTCAAAAGAAAAAAATTAACATTACATTAGCCATGATCTAAAAAAAGTAAATATGCAGTGTAGTACTAATGTTCTAATAATAACACGTACCAGGTAACATGCGTAGTTGTACTATTATTAGTCGTTTGCCTTTGAACTTTATATTCATCCAAAGTTTATAATACACAATGTTACCTTCACCATAGCTCAGCATTGAAATGAGCAAGTCTCTTGCGTTTCCAGCTGACCTTATGTGGCCATTGAACTGAGCTTGGAATATTCCCTGGACAGTCTGGAACAAAACATAGAACTACTCCGGCCAAAAAGCCTTTTGCCAAAACTATTTACAGGACTATCATTCTGCTGGTATTAAATGATTCACCTTGTAATCCAAATGTTTGCCAGATATTTAATACTTGTATTTGTAGTTGTGTAGGTGTTTTTATTTTCTATACTTAGAAGTAGGAGTGAATGTAACATATGAAAAAGCCAACAGAACAATGGAAAATATCATCATAATAAATGGAAGTTAGTTTATAAGTCATTACCCACCGTTAAATAACACATATTCATATTTCAGTGTAATTGTAGCACTGTGAATATGTCACGTAGAGATCACACATGATGGTGCCAATTTCATGCAAGTGGAGGCTGGCAACGTGACAATCCAAAGTGGATGCTAGAAGCCAACTCTTTACTAAACCATGTCTGCAATTTTGTTATGTTCAAGTTGAGCAATGGCCCCGGGTTAATTTTCAGTAAGGACAACTACATCGAGTACAGAAGATGAAAGACATCTCCATTTACCATATGAAAATAGATACACAGTATATACAATATACATGCCGCAATAATGTGCAAAGTTTTCAACGCTCATTATCAATTCAAATTCAATTTCCTTGGCCACTAATGGTGTATAAGACATTATTACATGAAGACATCTTTATGAAGAAGGGGACAAAGGAAGACTTCTAAATAGTTGATAGATTGTTTTGGATCTCTCTAGATTTAATATTCCTAAATTAGTGTGACAACTACCGGTAATTATTTATTGACGGCCTTTCAATACCTGATTAATGGGGGCACAACACCCCCATGTGATCAGCTGTTACTGGTGCCTGGATTTTGCCAGAATACAACAGCTCGTCATTTATAAAGTGGACGGCGCCGTTACTACAGAACTACCCTCCCATCAAATGAATAGCGAGTGGATCTGTAGTAATCAGTCATAGCAAATATAGTTTTAAGGAACTGCTTTGTTCCAGCAGCATCTGAGAACATCCCTCCGCCACTCGGAACAGTACCAACTGATTGGTGAGTGTGTGACACTAGTCACCCTCATGGGTAGGGATCACTGGGACTGGTAGCAGCTGAACGGGGGGGGCTTGCCGGATGTCAAACCCCCACCTATGAGATCACTGATCATTAATAAAAAAAGTAGTGCCCAACACCTTTAACACTAGAACCACTGAGGTAGTCATTTTGACTACTTTGCACTATGTATTTCTATATAGGTGTCACGAGTCCAGTAGTTCTAGTGTTAATATTACCTGCCTAAAGAAAAGTCACATACCTGACTGGCACAGGAAGTATTTGACTGCTTATACTCATGACTTGCATCTTGATATTCTGTGCATTTCTAATACGAAATTAGACAGTAATCAATCTTTTTATTAGCTTCTTGTTCTTCCTGGAGAGGTTAGTAAAAGTGATGAGTGAACCCGAATTTTAAAGTTCAGGGTCCGTACCGAACATATAGTGTTCGTGCACATAGTCCCGAATACACGTTTTCCTAGGAAACGCGTGTTACAGTTCGGGTCCAGGGGCTGTAAAAAAAACCACATTAGTCAAAAACAACATTATGATTATGCTTACCGACCTTGCAACATATCCTGCAGACCCGCTCAGCCGCTGTCTGCCTGCCGCTTCTGCTTCCGGGTCCGATCATTACCTTCCGGCGTTATTCACTGCACTGTTTGTCACTCAGCAGTTTTCGGCTTTTTTCAGCTATGTTCACGGTGATGTCATGGTTCACCCGAGTCCATGAGCCATGGACTCGATTGAATTTTGACTGTCACTGTTCGAGTCTCGCATGGGTATCACCCGTCACGGAGCACACTCTCCTGACATGGTGGCCATGTCTAATTTGGCATGACACCATGAATCTTGGGCTTAGTACTAGCTGATTGGTCCTGCTCGCGACCAATCAGCGACACAGGATTTCCGTTACAGACAGAAAGAATTAGACAATTATATAGACAGATTACTAGCATATATAATTTAAGGGTATTTTCATAAGCTTTTTTTTGCTTTTTTGCATGATTTTTGCAAAGTCTTTATATATGAAACTTTTTTTCTGCTTTTATCTCTTCAGTAGTCAAATTTGTACTATTGTTTTTTATTTCAAGCAGAATTCCTCAAGAATTGACATGTCTTTTTTTTTTCTGGGGAACAAAATAGAACCATGTGCACCATAGGTGTAATTTCCTATTGAAATTAAGAATATGCAGTGGTTTTTCCATAAGTCACTTTTAAAGACTGTGAAAATATCCTAAAATTGAACATTTGAGGTTATTTTAGAATAATCACTAGAACCTGTAATGACCACAAGGTGGCTCATAAACTGCTCTTATATTTTAACTTATATAGTACCATATAATATATGAATAATCTTACTGCTAGAATACATTATAAATTTAGTGATGGGCGAATAGTAAAATATTCATATTTTGATTATGCTATCCGAATACCGAGTGCTATTCCAGTATTCATCAAGAATAATTGGACTAATGCAAGTCAATGGGGAACCCAAGCATTTTGGGAAATTTTCAAGAAAAAAACTCGGGTTCCCCATGGACTTGCATAAGGTTCATTATTCGTGATAAATACTGGAATAGCACTCGGTATTTGGATAGCCTAATCCAAACACAAATATTTAACTATTCGCCCATCTCTACATATATTACTTTTTTTGTGATATTGGAAACCTATTAATTGATTATTAATTAAAAGGGGACAAAAGTAAAAACATGAACCTCCACCGGTAATGAACAATTTTGATGGACCAACTTATTGCAGTACAAATCAAAATTAAGGAAAGAGATAGAATTTGTGTCTATAGACAGAAGTACTGTTTTGAACTTGTGCGTCACATCCCAGAAGACAAGAAGGCTACATAACAGGTGGGGAGGTCACAGATGATTACCTAAAACTGGTAGCATTATGGCCTAGTCTCCCCTCCCAACATATAGCATACACAAGATGCACATGCATTTTTTTCTCACTGACATGAAAATCAGAATAAACCTTTCACGTTTTAGGTCAATTAGGATTACCAAAACTATTTATATTTGCCAAATGCCAGAGTAATGAGAAAGAGAGAATGTTTTAAGGCATTTTTATTACTTTCTGCAAAGTAAAAAGTTTATATACATTTCATTAGTATTTGCTACCTTAAATTGTATGACTTGGGTCAAACGTTTTTGATATCCTTCCACAAGCTTCTCACAATAGTTGGTAGGAATTTGGACCCATTTCTCCTGACAGAACTGGTATAACTGAGCCAAGTTTGTAGATTGCTTTGCTCGCACCAGCCTTTTCAGCTTTGCTCAGAAATTTTCAATAGGATTGAGATCAGGGCTTTGTGATGGTCAATCCAAAACATTGACCTTGTTATCCTTACACCACTTTGTAACCAGTTTGGCTATATGCTTTGGGTCATTTTCCATTTGGAAGACCCATTTCCACCCAAGCTTTAAGTTCCTGGCTGATGTCTTGAGATGTTGCTTCAATATTGCCACATAATCTTCTTTTTTCATGATGTCATCTATTTAACTTTTTAACACCGCAATCCATCTTCGGTCACCTCTACTTTCTTCTGTACATTACTTATGCCTTTCCTTCCTCTCCATACCACACCCCTCACTGAACTCTGTCTCCCTACACTCTACGCTGTCTAAAATAAAAAAATACTCAACATTATATCTGCTTCACTGTGGGCCTCTTCAGTTAACTGCTTCAGCCCTATCACTATACCTGAAGCCTAAGCTTCCCTGTTCAACTAGGGAACCCAGGACTGGTGACATCTAATGGTGAGTGGTAATACTGCGCCCACAGCCACAAACACAGGGAACTTAAACATCTTATTATCACTACACATACAAATACACAGTAGAAACTCTTATAAAAACAATGATGTCTTCAGGGGGTTGCAGGTCGCTTTCCTACACAGATATAGCCTTTTTAGCCTAGTCACCCCTCCCCTACATATAGCCAAGTCCCCTCTCTCCCACATATAGCCTATACAGCTTTGTCCCCACTCCCCCACATATAGCATATAGAGCCAAGTCCCCACTCTCCAAAAACGGGTGCATATAGATCCACTTTTCAATTACACATATCAGTTTCACATAAAATAGTATTTAAAAATGAAAACTGCTTCTCATACCAGACTTCTCAGCTCCAGGAACGAGTCTTGTCACTTATAACATTAGCAGAAAACAAAACAATCACTGATCTTGGGGAGACCAGCTAGAGAAAACACTGCCGGCAGCCAGCGAAGGCGCTCAACACAGTGAAATCCTAGGTGTATTGCCCCCTGGGAAGTATGCAAATAAAAAAGGTCTGTGGAACCTCTGTTCGGAGTCTCGACACGGAAAATAGCCAGATATCCCTCCGGGAAGTAGGGATTTCCCTTGTCATATCTTTAAACTCATCAAGAGCTGGATATTGACTAAAAGGGCCACTTAATATGGTGGTTATGGTGGTCTCCTAAAAAGAGCCACTCCTTGGCTAGGTCCTTCCCGGAGGGATATTTGGCTATTTTCCGTGTCAAGACTCCTAACACAGGTTCCACGGACCTTTTTGATTTGCAACATTAGCAGAAGAGGGAGGAGAGGAGGTGCTGGCAACTGCTGCACTGGCTCAGCACCAATCACATCACATCCTCACTAAGCCTCTACTCTGAGGTGCAAGAGCAGTGGTAGTGCGGACTGCTCCAGTATGTGGCTGCTATGGTAGCCTCACTGATTCCCCCTCATGGTGGGGGATGAGGAAAGGGGACAATGAAGCTGGTCAGACTGGTACCTCTGCATGAGAGGTGTCACCTAGCAAAACTCTTCACTGCTCTTCTAATCCGCATCCATAGCAGTGCACTCCCTCCTTCTCCTGCTGTGTCACGCTAGGTGTTGGAGTCAGACTGACACCTATGCAGGAGAGGTTACTGTCTTAGGCAATTCTCCTGCGAGCATAGCAGAGCAGTGGGAGGAGGTATGTGCCACTATGAATGCAGATTAGCAGAGCAGGTAATAGCTGTGCTAGGATAGTATGCGGAGGAGCCTTCATGTCTTGTAAGTGTTGCCACTGCAGCGTGGCCTACCGGAGGATTGCCCGGTGAGACAGTCTGAGCCTGGTTGTCAATACAAAGGACTGGCACATGATTATAACTTATCTGTAACTGTACTACTGACATAATATCTGTAAATCTTGTATATAGTGTATAATCTAGTGTGCCCTTAAGGCAATTAAATATTTAATTTAATCTTGGGCTGTTACTTTTATCTCAATCCCATATCCGTGAGCTCGGTTTAATATTACATGCTACCTGGGCTGGTTTCTGGTCCGATATAGTCCTGTTAACGGACCAGACCTTTATCTAATGAGGAACTGGTGGCAGACTACAGTACAGTAGTCTGCCACCAGTTCCTCATTAGATATAGGCCTGGTCTGTACTAGACCAGAACAATCCTGTTCCAGTGGGGCTAGTGGAAAGATTCTGGCGGCAGATTGGGGTTGTGAGAAAGCTGGGTGCCGGGCCGGAGCTTGCGCGGCCTGCTCTTTCTCCCTCCCTGTGCCTCCCTGTGCACGCGGTGACAGGAGGTGTCAGTGTTACATTGCGCCAAGCTGATCTTACTTACCCCTCTGGGGTGCGGAACGTCATGTGTTGACAAAGGTTACAAGGTCATATTGCATGGCCCCAACGTGTTAGAGACGTCAGGGTGGGGCCGCGAGGTGCGGTTTTGTCACAGATTCACAGGTCCACGACCGAGCGGAGGGACGTTTGAGTGACTCCCCCGGTACGGGTCGTGACACTCGCCCTTCAGGAGTATGCTGATCGGAGAGTTCCTTCAAGTACGGTGATAATTTACATGACACATTAGCTGGATAATGATTGCACTTTACATAAATTATTAATGGTGTGTTATTTGTTGTGTGCAATTTGGCCAAGTGAAGAAGGAGGGCCATCATAGGTTAGTGTTTAACTATGGGTTTCTGCGGTCTTGATGACAGCATACTGTTTAGGGAAGGTGTCACTAACTTGAAGAGCCAGGTTTAAGCTTCTAATAAACATTACCCAGTGTTACATGTACTCTGTCAGTGCCTATCATGGGTTAAATTTCTTAAAATTCAGCCAGACATGAAGATAGTTTGTTTATAGATGAGGGATAAGCCCTCATTGTTTCTACAAGACTCTTAAGGCCCCTTTACACACTGAAGGGTGTTTTACATGCTGCAACATCGCTAACAATATATATTGTTGGGGTCACGTCGTTAGTGACGCACATCCAGCGCCGTTAGCCACATCGCAGTATGTAACACCAATGAGCGACGATCAACAAGCGCAAAAACGTGAAAAATCGTTGCTCGTTGACACGTCGTTCATTTCCTTAATATCGTTGCTGCTGCAGGTACGATGTTGTTCGTCGTTCCTGCGGCAGCACACATCGCTATGTGTGACACCGCAGGAACGAGGAACATCTCCTTACCTGCATCCACCGGCAATGAGGAATGAAGGAGGTGGGCGGCATGTTCCGGCCACTCATCTCCGCCCCTCCTCTGCTATTGGCTGGCCGCTTAGTGACGCCGCAGTGACGTCGCTATGACGCTGAACGCCCCTCCCCCTTGAAGGAGGGCTTGTTCAGCAGTCATAGCGACGTCGCTGTCAAGGTATGTGCGTGTGACGCTGCTGTAGCAATAATGTTCGCTACGGCAGCGATCACCAAATGTCGCACGAGTGACAGGGGCAAGTGCTATCGCGCACGACATCGCTAGCTATCGCTAGCGATGTTGCACCGTGTAAAGCACCCTTGAGACTTTCTAGCGATCCCACGAGCGATCCCGACCTGGCCAGGATCGCTGGACAGTATCTAAAAAGTCGCTGGTGAGCTGTCAAACAGGCAGATCTGGCCAACGACATAGCAGCGTTTAGAGACTTTCCAGTGATCCCGGACCTGCAGAACGACCTCGCTGGTAGGGAACGTTATAGCACGCCTACGGGAAAGTCGCTAACGATGTCATTGCAACGGTGTCAAACACACCGATGCATGCTGCGCAGCAGGAAACAAAGGACCAAAAAATGGTACTGAAAGATTTGTAGCCATCAGCAACCTCACAGCGACGGCCATGTCTCTGATGCGTGTCACACACTGCAATGTTGCTGGGGAGGTCACTATTATGTCACAAAACCGGTGACGTTACAGCGATATTGCTAGCGATGTTACAGTGTGTAAAGTGGCCTTTAAGAATCTAGTGTTAAAGTTCTTGTTGACTCATGTAATTGCCTTGGCCAATGAAGGCCGGACACCCAGATAAATCAATTATGCAAACTTCCCATTGTATTACTATGGGGTACTTCTCACATAGCGAGATCGCTGCTGAATCACAGGTTTTGTGACGTACCAGTGACCTCATCAGCGATCTCGCTGTGTGTGACAATAAGCAGGGACCTGGCCCCTGCTGTGAAATCACTGATCATTACACACTGTTCTGGTTCATTTTTTGCTCGTTGCTCTCCCACTGTGAAGCACACATCGCTGTGTTTGACGGCGGGAGCCAACGATCTGAATGTGCAGGGAGCCGGCTTCTAGCAGCCTGCAGTACGCTGGTAACCATGGTACACATCGGGTAACTAAGCAAAGCCGATACCCGATATGTACCTTGGTTACCAGCGTACACCGCTCTCAGGCTGCTAGTGCTGGCTCCCTGCACACGTAGCCAGGGTGCACATTGGGTAACTATGCAAAGCGCTTTGCTTAGTAACCCGATGTGTACCCTGGCTACGTGTGCAGGGAGCCAGCTTCTGGCAGCTGCGGACGCTGGTAGCCATGGTACACATCGGGTAACTAAGCAAAATGCTTTGCTTAGTAACCCGATGTGTACCATGCTTACCAAGCACAGCATTGTTACACGGGTTGTTGGTGGCTGGTGGCTGGTGGCTGATCTCTGATCGCTGTGGAGATATGCCTGATTGACAGCTTACCAGCGACCATGTAGCGATGCTCCAGCGATCCCTGCCAGGTCAGTTCGCTGGTGGGATCGCTGGTTGCGTCGCTTAGTGTGACGGTACCCTAAGGGGTACTTTGCACGTTGCAACATCGCTACTGCGATATCGTCGGGGTCAAATCGAAAGTGACGCGCCGGTAACGACATTGCAACGTGTAAAGCCTAGATGCGCCAATAAACGATCGCAAAAGCATCGTAAATCGGTGATCTGTGTAGCGTCGGACATTTTCATACTATCGCACCAATAGGAGATACGATATTGTTCCTCGTTCCTGCGGCAGCACATATCGCTGTGTGTGAAGCCGCAGGAGCGAGGAACATCTCCTTACCTGCCTCCACCGGCTATGTGGAAGAAAGGAGGTGGGAGGGATGTTTACGTACCACTCATCTCCGCCCCTCCACTTCTATTGGCCGCCTGCCATGTGACGTCGCTGTGACACTGCATGACCCGCCCCCTTAGGAAGGAGTCGGGTCGCCGGCCAGAGCGACGTCACCGGGCAGGTAAGTGCGTATGAAGCTGCCGTAGCGCAACGGCAGCTATCACAAGATATTGCATGTGCGACGGGGGCGGGTACTATCTCGCTCGGCATCGCAAGCATCGGCTAGCGATGTCGCAGAGTGCAAAGTATCCCTAAGTGAATCGCTAGATGTGATGTAACTTAGCTGTCTCACCCTCATCTCTGGATATTTTGTATACGGCTTGAAATCTAGCCAATAAGAGCCCAGTCTTATCAACCAATCCACCAAGACCCCAATGGTCTGAATGGAGAGCTCAGGGGTATAAGGAAGACAGTCCAATGTAGACTCTTGCTACATGCTACCAATCTAAGACCTGCGGATCCGATTGGCAAGCCATAACCGAATCTGGATTATAATACTATATGGACTTCAGCATCGAATGCTAGGATTCGGCTGAGCTATCAAAGACTACCTAAGGAAGGAATCCAGCTTGGGACAATACAGTCACCTGACTAGAGGCTTTGCGGTCCTCATTCAACTTCCTAAATCTGGCGTTATTCCATTCTCGGTGAGTGCCCGCCGAAAGCGGGGTGCTGCTGGATTGGAGTAAGTAGCCCTGGAAGCTCTGAGGCACGGACATTCTAATCCCTGGTGAGCCAGCGGAAGGATGAGAAACTGTTGCCGGTTACATTTTGTGGTTTTGGCGGTTATGTGCTACCTGCCGTTAATTGTTTGGGGATCCAATAAAGTTTTAATATTGTGATTCCCTCACCCTGTGTTGTCTGAGTAGTGTTCCACCCATGGTTAAGGAGCTCGGGTGTTCAGCTGGGATGAGCCCTGGGACATGCTGTCTTTCTAAAGGCACCCGGCACATTATCGCTACGGCAGCTTCACACGCACTTACCTGCCCTGCGATGTTGCTCTGGCCGGCGACCCGCCTCCATCCTAAGGGGGCGGGTCGTGCGGCGTCACAGCGACGTCACATGGCAGGCTGCCAATAGAAGCGGATGGGCAGAGATGAGCGGGACGTAAACATCCCGCCCACCTCCTTCCTTCCGCTTTGCCGGTGGAGGCAGGTAACGAGATGTTCCTCGCTCCTGCGGCTTCATACACAGCGATGTGTGTGCCACAGGAACGAGGAACAACATCATATCTCCTATTGGTGCGACATTATGAAAATGACCGACGCTACACAGATCACCGATTTTCAACGCTTTTGCAATCGTTTATCGGCGCATCTAGGCTTTACACGTTGCGATGTTGTTACCGGCGTCGGATGTGCGTCACTTTCGATTTGACCCCGACGATATCGCAGTAGCGATGTCGCAGCGTGCAAAGTAACCCTAAGCCTGTCTCCTCCACACCGACTACCCCACATTTCATCTGCCATTACTGCTACCATCTGTCTGGGCTGTATATTCAAGCCCCCTCTAACCCCCAATGTATCTGCATTTATTTGATAGTACAACAAACTCATATTAATTTACTGTAAGTGCCATGCATGCCTTGAGCTGCCTCTTTTCAGCTGCCTTTTCTAGAGCATCTTGCTTTCTCATCCTTATTCAGATGTTTTTGTCTTTATGTTTGGTGATATACGCTCACACTGTTATTTGTTTCAGATTTTAGTGCGCTTTAGATACCTCCTTATGACACACCACAGCAGATGGTTGATGGTTACTGTGGAGGTGAATTGTTGCAGCTGAAGACAGGTTTGTTCACCAGGGGCCGCTGATTGACATATTACTTCAACCATAGGGATGATATACACGACACTGGATTAATGGTTGAATTTTAAATAAAACTTGTAACCAACTCCAGTCCAACAAGAGTTCAAGATATATTATTTGACCAAGGAAATTGGGAGAGCTGTCATTGGTGAGGGTTAAACTGTTGGTCTCTGCCGTCTTAAGATAAGATCTTGTCAGAGGAAAGTGAAGCATACAGGACTTAGGGCACTTCCTTCTCACTGTGCTTGGCTGGACAGAAACAACTGCCAACTAGAGACCCCCCAGAGATCATGTTTTGGATTAATCTTAGATGATCTTCTCAGGTAAGTCTATGCCACTAGAGAGGATCTCTATATATAACTTATGTCATGATTGGCTGTCAAATGGAGTGTTAATGTGCCAGGGTATTGGTTTATAGCCTGACTGGCATACATGAACTCAAGCTGGAAGGTTAGCCAGCCAGGCGATTGTTTGTATATTGCTCTATTTCCCCCAGAAACACATAGCATCAAGCACGGACACACCTATATATTTCCAGTCAATGTGAATAATTGTGTTTATTCAAGATGGTTGTGTAAGAGTCAAAAAGCTTTCCTTTGCAGTAGTGTGTGCAACACAGCATGTCATGGACCTTTCAGGAAATCCCCAGCATGCCAAGCTTTACAAGCTACCATATGAGCTTCTGTGTCAAGACCCACTCACTAATATGCCAGGCTAAATTTATGAGTCACTCTCTTCTCTACCCGACCTCAATTTAAGAGTTAGTATATGGATAATACTTTGGCACTCAAATAGAGGGTATAAAAAATTAAAAATCAAAGAACAAAAAGTCTTCTTCTTTACATAATGCTTTCATTGTGTACTCAAAGACAAGATTGTGAAAGATATGTCATTTCTCCAACGTTTTCTCTTTTAGCGTTAGCCTTTTTCAAGGTGAACATGTCGGTTGGAGTATCCTGGAGGGGGGAGGGGGAAAAGTCCATAAGTGAAGGAATAGATGTAGCGTATATGGAGGTTCCATCACCGCTGCCACAACTGCCTCACAAGATACCTTACCCCTACCAGGCCCGGAAATGGGTCCCTGCCTCTTCCCCTAAGGCATTCTGCCCATATCAGTGGCAATTTATTTACTTGTACCCTATGTAGGATCAAGGTCTATCAAGTACCGTAATTTCCCATTGTGTTATCAATACACAAGTAACAAGGTGACACACGGTAAATACAATAGACCTCCATCCTGCATGCGTTCTCACCCATATAGTATCATTATTTCACCCTCTGTGCATGAAGCAGGATCTCAGATGGAGCCTCCATATACGCTATGTATATACACATCCCTGGGTGGACAGTCACCATTTAAAAGGTGCAGCAAGCCCACTTATATTGGATGCGTTCTAACCCATACAGTATCATTATTTCACCCCCTGTGCGTGAGGCAGGATCTCAGATGGAGCCTCCATATAAGCTATATATATATACACATCCCTGGGTGGACAGTCACCATTTAAAAGGTGCAGCAAGCCCACTTATATTTTTACAGCAACACTGCTTACAGTTACTATAACTGTCATTGGACAACCCTGGCCCTATGGACAGAAAAGTCTCAGCTTCATAAGATACACGCAGTCCTTTGCAACCAATTGCGTCGCACACGTGGCACAAAAGCTACCTATAAAGGTACCTGGGTGTTAATAGCATTACCCCTATATTCACCCCCAGTTTACTCTATTTAAGGCACTTACCTTTTACATCTATTCCTTCACTTACGGCTTTCCCCCCCTCATTCCAGGCTACACCTCCCGACATGTTCACCTTGAAAAAGGCTGACGCTACCAGCCGAAACGCTGGATAAACAACATGTCTGTCACAATCTTGCCTTTGAATACACAATAAAAGCATTACGAAAAAAATAATTTTTGTTCTTGATTTTTGATTTTCTTTACCCTCTATTTGAGTGCTAAATTATTATCCATATACTAGTACTTATTTTTTACTTCAGAGCACCTACTTACTTAACCTGTGAGCCAGCCCTATTCTACCATTCACTCAATTTAATAGTTATCCTGATGGGTCAAGCCCTTTAAATGTCCTAACTTCTAAATGAGTATTAGCTATAAAATTATCTATAACATGTATTGTGTAACTACACCCAAAATATTTAAGTGTTGCTCACTCAGTGAGTACAGTATGTGTATACTCATATTCTGATTTCATTATAGCATGAGGCAGTGCACATATGCTGGATGATAAACATGACTGAGAATGTTAAGATATGACCAGTGACCACAAAAGGGGATTTCTGCAGTACCTCCCAGTTACCAGCACTATGTTTTTCTTCTCTACTTGTCTTAGTGCATGATAACCTTGCTGTGGGTTTCAGCTGGTAAATAAATACTGGTATGACTACTGGCAGCCACAGCTAGGTATATAGATATAGTGTGACCACAATAGGTAGGACCCAGAAAACTCCCTCTGTGGTCAGCTAATGGCATTTCGCTGATATGACATTAGACATTAGGCACCGCTTTGTTCAGGAACATACCATAGAGCAGCTTGCATCATTATCTGTAACCCCCCGGCAGCTGTCGAACCGCTCGGATCTGGATGTCACTGCTCGTGGCTCGAGGGTCTCCGGACCCGGGGGCTAAAGGTCACACCCGAATGAAGAAGGGGGTATTTACAGGGGAGATATAGTTCGTGACGCCACCCGTGGTGTATAGTAATTGGGAGTACTGCCGCTGCCGATGGTAGCACCCGGGGTGATGAAGTGGGGCAACAAGATGACGTTACCCTCCACGGGTAGGTAAAGGCCCCGAGACTATGGATGGTGGTATGGGATGCAGGGGGAGCGCAGGCTCGCTGGTTGCAGGGGTTAATCTGGTACTCACTCAGCAATGAAGCAGACGCTGACAACTGGGTAAACCAAGTCTCTGCGTGTCGCTGCCCTCTTGGGGGAGCTCGTCCGGGTCTCATCCCCTGCAGCACTGCCTGGTGGTCCGTGACCTGCCTCCTGGCACAGTATTTTAGAGTGTCCTTTGTGGCCTGTTAGCTTGGAGCTTTCCGGGCCCCGCTCCCCACTGTGGCTAAGTAGAAGAGCTTGCTCTCAGGAGCTTGGGATTTCAGTGGGCTGCTTGTTTGGAAAGCCCTATCCCCCTCGTTGCGCTAGTGCCCCCGATCTCTGAGCTTTGTGGGAACAGTCCATAGAGGTCCTGTCCTCCACAGGTTAATTGCCGGGTTGCTTGAAGCTTCTCCCTGACCTAGGGTCCGTGTACCCCATGATGCCTTCGGTCCCAGACCGATGATTAGGCTCAGGCTGCTGACCGTCCTAAAAGACAGGTCCCAGGCACCTAGCCTCAATCCCCTGCGACCGGGGGTCCGACTTCTCTAGGTCCAAACCACCATCTGCGACCTAGTCTGCTTCTACCCCTGGGAGCTACAACTCATAGCTTCCTCAGAGCTCCTCACAGCTCGAGGGCTACCACTGCCTGGACTTGACACCTCCCACCTCCCTGCCTGACCCCTAGGTGGGCGGCTTTATTCCAGCTTAAGCAGCCCACTGGTGTGCCTGACAGGGTGTGGTGCAAGGTGTATCTAGGATTTGTGAATGCTGGTGGAGGCAGTACTGCAGGTTAGGTTCCCAGAACCATGGGGGGTGAGAAAGATTGTGCAGAACCCTGTGACGACCTGAATAGTCTAGGGTGTCACATTATCAACCTCCGTTTGGGGGTAACACTAATATAGTGGTCACTATATAGGTGGGCAATTGTGTATGAGATTTCAACAGCTATTGGTCAGGCAACAATGTGAAATGTCTCCTATTTTATATTTTGAACCTGTTAGGTAGTGTGTAGGCCTCAAATGGACTCAAAAAGATAACTCAAAGCCATGGCCATCCAGTTGTACGTACTAGGTCGTATTTATACAAGATAATGACCTTGAGTTTGACCATTTTCTGGAATTCTTGCAATAATAAATCAATAAACAGAGCCGGACGATATAACTTATTATCTGGCTCCATATCCTAAGGGAGACTGAAGGTTTTGTTTGACCCTTGCCTAGAGGTGTATATTACACAGAATGTCAGCATGCAGCACATCATATATTTCACCAATCCATGATTGCTCAGTAATGTTATTTTTTTACAGTGACTAATTTGTAAAATTTCGCAAGAGACAGTTTACTTAAGGTGTATTTCCAGTTATGAATAAGTTAAAGGGGTCGTCTCAAGATCACTATCTTCAGCCTCCTGAGTTCCTGCTTCCTCAGGTATCCTCCTGATGACTGTTAAATCGGATGGCGGCATGGCAAAGCTGCAGGTCTGAACTGTTTGGTCACTGATGCTGCTGTAATAGGTGGGCAGGACCTTATGATGCAACTGTGCTATGTCTTATGTATTTACTGTTGAATATTATAAATGCATGTGTTGATATTTAAGTGTTTTTAGAAAAGAATAGGTTCCACATGTAGCAGAATTAGGACTGTTTGTAAGGACTGTTTATCAGGTTACAAAAAGCTGCCATCTAGAGGTCGGGTTAGCCGGCTATAGAGCGAGTTTTAGAAGAGATGTTACTACCCTCGCTCGTGCCAGTGACAGGCACGAGATTATGGTCGGCGCTGTGCTGACCTCACCAGCACCATGCTTGTACCAACCCATAATCTCGCGCCTGCGCTTTTAGCTCACTGGCACGAGCGAGGGCAGCTATGTTTTCTATATGGCAAAGCGAACTGCGCCTGCGCGAGCCGACCTAACTGCACAGGCGTGAGATTTGAAAATGCAACAAGGATGATGATGGAGACGTCATCCCGTCAATCAAGAAAAGAGGACGCCGATCAGCGGCAGGAGGGGAGACAGAAGCAGAAAATGAGCCCACCCATCTGGCCAACACAGGTAATTAGCATACCTAAAGGACAAGTTTTATAAAGTTATTTTTGGGGTCTGGAAGGGGAGTCAGGGCCAAGGTGCACCTTCATAGAATGCAGCCCAGGAGTTGCAGAAGGTGATACTTTTAGTTTAATAGGGAAAAATCTGGTGACAGGTTCCCTTTAAGAGCAGCACTTGCAAGCTGTATAGCAAACAGCTTGGGGGAAAAATGCAATTTTAGCTCACCATTCTATGAAGCAAAATTCAAGTTTTCATGAGCCAGGTGGTGCATGTAATGAAGCAGGCAGCCGGTCCTAAAGAATATACAAAACATGTATCCAGCACTCATGACAATGTTCAATAAAAATATTGCCATTTATTAGATTCATTAAAAAATAACGGCACAAACGCAAGAAAAATACACGTGTGTAGACGCATTTCAAACCCTACTCCATGGGTTCTTAATCATAATAAATCTAATAAATGGTGATCTATTATAATATCTATTATAATAATAATTATAATAATAATCTGTTCTATAGCAAACAGCTCTCAAGTGCATACATCTTGCTTAACAAGCCGGCCAGTACAGATGTGGTCTGTCATGTAAAACTGTTGAAGGGTCTCCATCCCCCTCCTGTCCACCATCAGCCAGAGATCGTCATGACGATTATCTGATCGGCCTGAGAGTCTAGTATTTATGACATGGGTAGAGGTACATCTACAGCAAACCAAGATGCAGAGAAAGACAATCTTTTGTTATTTTGGTGGGAAAACTGCCAAAAGCAGTTTTTAAGTGCTGTGTTAATGCCAGAAAAATGAAAAACATATTTCCAGAATCCCTGTGGAGTGCTGAACCCAACGCATCGTCTAGTTCCACTGGGAGATCGCTGGAATCACGACAAATTAGTATTGGCCAGTAAAATTGTACTAGAGGCGTTGTGTTTGGTATCAATGTAAATGTAAAATCGAGATATTAAATATGACGCTAAAATCTTGCACCTGAGTGGCCCAGGGGCAAAGATATGAAAAATCCTAGAATTAAGAAGCTTTGTAACCATCTCAAGCACAGCCCACAAAGATTGTAAAATGATGTCACAGAGAAAGGGGGGCTAGCAAGGGAATAAGAGACCGCTCCTGTCTGGGGGGATTCAGTCAGTACTTGGAGGGCATCATGAAGGGTGATGCTGGCCGTTCTTCTACCATCTTGGAGTTCCCTCCACTCCCTAAGTAGACGCCACTTCTATGGCACAAGCTTAGTAAGTTTCACGTTTCTACCTTTTATTTTATGTAACTGTCTATACTGCAATTGTATTGTTCCCTTTTGTAAATCCTTGTATATTTTTTTAAACACTGCATATTTTCGGATTAAATATATAAAAATTTAATAGTTTCTTCCTCATGCTTTATATACGAATCCAATAAACCCGAAGAGCCTTATGCTATCTGTAACGGGTCCCCAGTTACCTGTAGAAAGTCTGGGTGGTGGCAGCGTAATTGTTATTGCATAGAATTATTGGAGTGCTATTATTAAGGGTACGGAGGTGTGTATATATATATTCTATTAGCAGGAATCGGTAATATATACATTTACCCTTGCTGTGAGACCTCCAATATTTGGCATTATTAGCTCAGCAGCCTCATCTTATGCATTGTCCTGCAGTACCAAAAGTGGACTGCAGACAAGGGAGGCGTTAGAGAGTAGTCGTGTGTAACAAATCAGTGAACAGCTGCGGATTTCTGAGTGACTTCCCCGCCTGTTCATGACAAATTGGTGGCAGCGGTGGGATATAGAGCATTAGTGATCTGGTTTGAGCAATCATCCCTTTCCCATCCCATCCCCAACTTGCAAAAGTTTTGAGGATCGAACTCAGTGTTTAAATATACCTGGAACAATACTGTACTAGTAGCAGTTACCCCTTCCCCTCTCTCTTGTTTTTTTTATCCTATCTTTTATTTGGCAATAATGGATGCTGTGACAGAAGCCTGGTAAGATCAGCAGAAGAAGGAGGTTCTTGCTGCACTCTGCAGATCCAAGTTGATTGATAGCCATGGCAAAACGAGGCAAGACCTCATTAAAGAACTTTTACAATGGGACGCAGAGCACGTTCATTCCCCCAGTGCTGAAGAAGGGGAGGCAAGCCAAGCCCAGGACGGGGCTGCTGCAGAGTCCCCACCATCAACTGCAAGCCAGAGCAGCGGCCAGGGCAGCATGGACTCCTACCTACAGATGGCCCTACAGCAACTCGCTGCAGATGACTGGCAGGGACGGCTAAACCTCATTCAGCAATTTCATGAGAGAGCCGAGCGCCAGGCCCAGGCCGGGTGAGAGGCTGAGAGAGCCGAGAGAGAGGCTGAGAGAGCAGAGCGAGAGCGTCAAGCCCTAAGAGACCATGAATTGAACATCCTCAAAGCCCAGCAGCAAACATCTTCCTCACTGAACGGTGAGTCCAATAATGCCAGCAGCTTTAAGCCCCGACCGGAGCCCTTTCCTGTGATGGAAAAGGACGGGGATTTGGACACCTTTCTGAGGGGATTTGAAAAGACTTGCTTGCAGTATCAGTTGCCATCAGCACAATGGGCACGATGCTTAACCCCAGGGCTGCGAGGCAAGGCCCTGGACGCGTTGCCAGTCTCCCTCAAGAGCAGAGTGGAGACTATGGGGCCATAAAGCAGGCCCTAATACGGAAGTATCAGCTGACTCCAGAGGTGTACCGAAAAAAATTCTGGACCCCCCAGCGCGGACCTCATGAGAGTTACAGCGATTTGGAGGGTGGGCTCCAGACCACCTTTGACCAGTGGATCCAAGGACTGTCCGTTACAACCTTTGAGGGAATAGAGGACCTCATGGTGAAGGACCAACTCCTACATGTCTGTCCTGTGGAGGTTCAACAGTTTGTTATGGACCGAGAGCCCAAGGAGGCCTCAAAAGCAGCCCAGATTCCCAACGCCTATGTGGCCAACCGTGCATCGGAGGTGCGGAAGCCGTCCACCGCCAGCTGGAAAGGGGGTAAGATGACAACTACAACCACCCCTGCCCCTACCAGCCGACCTCCCGTAGGTCTTGTGTCATCCACCAGTGCCCGGCCCACCTCTGACACTCGCAGGTGTTTTTCCTGCAACCAGCCTGGACACCTCAGCTCCGCTTGTCCAGAGAGGCAGAAGAGGAACCCCACATCCAAGGCCCAAAGGCCTGGTGAAACTGTCCTTTTGGCAAGGGAGGCGGGTGGTAGGGCATGCGAAAACCTACACCCCGTCACCGTGGGCGGAACCCTCACTGTGGGGCTCAAGGACACTGGGGCCGACAGAACACTGGTCCGCCCCGAACTGGTACCCCCTGAAAACTTTATCTCTGGAAAACTCCTGACTGTCACTGTGGCTGGGGGTGTTCACCAATCCTTCCCAATGGCCCTTGTTCCCCTCGACTGGGGTGCTGGGAGAGGGTGGAGGGAAGTGGGGGTGGACGAACATCTACCAACCAATGTTTTATTGGGGACTGATCTGGGGCGATTGGTTGCACAATTTCTCCCTGATGATCCTCCCGAATCCAATAAGTCATGTGATACAAATGTTGTTGATAAGTGATGTGATGCAAATGTCATTAAATCATGTGATGCAAATGTTGTTGATAAGTCATGTGACTCGAATGCGGATATCCAGAACGTGATTACAAATGTTGTGCATGGTAATAAAGTGGAGATTTGTACAGGGGAACTCAGCCATGCCACGCTGCAGGGTGACGTGGCCGAGGACGACCCTAAGGTAGCAAGCTTCTGTACTGACAGAGATGGAGGCAGACATGAGAACCACGAGGACAGTGGTCAAATGCAGCTGAGCAGTGTCACAGCGGACAGTGACACAGCCAGTAGTACCTGTCAGGCTGATGGGGAAGAGTGGTTATTCCCCGGGGAGATAGCCTTCATCGGTGCTGTCACCCGCAGTCAGAGTGCCCAGAACGCAAATGAAACCTTGCCTTCTGATACCTCTTCACCCAGAGGGATAACGGAACTGGTTACGGACCCAGAGCAGGTCCCAGAGGGTCCTGATGAGGTTTGAACCTTAACGTCACTTTTGGCTGCCTCTAGCCAAAAGTTCCAGGTGGCTCTACGAACTGGTGCCAGTCTAGAGACGTTAAGGGACCTCGCAGAGAAGCCCTCCTCCGAGACCGAGACCGGTATTCTGAGACCAGGGGAGGTTGTACCGGGAGACTGTTCCCTGTAACCCCCAACAGGAGTGGCTAAAGAAAAACAGCTGGTAGTGCCTCACCGCTTTAGGGGTGAGTTGCTGCGGATTGCCCATGAGATCCCACTCGCCGGACACTTGGGGGTCAGCAAAACCAAGGCCCGGCTGTTTCACCACTTCTATTGGTCCAAAATGGGGACAGATGTTGCCAATTACTGCCGCTCCTGTATCACATGTCAAAGAGTGGGTAAGTCAGGGCCTGCTCGCAAAGCTCCCCTGATCTCTTTGCCGGTGATAAAGGAGCCTTTCCAGAGGGTCGCTGTGGACATCGTCGGGCCTCTGGCCGTCCCCAGCAGCTCTGGAAAACGTTTCATCCTTACTGTGGTAGACTTTGCTACCCGGTATCCGGAGGCAGTAGCTCTGTCCTCAGTTAGGGCCGATAAGGTGGCAGATGCCCTCCTGGCCATATTCTCCCGAGTAGGATTTCCCAGGGAGATACTTACCGACCAGGGGACTCTGTTCATGTCTCGTCTAATGGAGGCTCTCTGTAAGAAAATGCAGGTGCGGCATCTGATATCAAGCGCTTATCACCCACAGACCAATGGTTTGTGTGAGCGATTTAATGGTACCCTTAAGCAGATGCTTAAGATGCTGGTTGAGTCACATGGACGTGACTGGGAGAGGTATCTCTCACACCTGTTGTTTGCTTACAGGGAGGTACCACAGGCCTCAACGGGGTTTTCCCCCTTCGAGCTCCTGTATGGCAGACGAGTCCGGGGGCCCCTTGGTTTGGTAAGGGAATCCTGGGAAGAGGAACTGAACTCACCAGAAGTGTCCGTTGTGGAGTATGTCATCTGGCTCTGTGACAAAATGCAGTCAATGACGCAGATGGTTCATGAGAATATAGTGCAAGCCAGAAGCTATGGTACGACCAACACGCTCGAGAACGGGTGTACGAAGTGGGTCAGAAGGTGTGGGTCCTAGTCCCAATGACTCAGAACAAGCTTCAGGCGGCCTGGGAGGGTCCATACCTTGTGCATCAGCGCTTCAATGACGAAAACTACGTGGTTACCATCGACCATGCCAAGAAGAGGTAAAAGGTCTTCCATGTCAACATGATGAAAGTTCATCATGACAGGGAAGCCTTTGCCCTTTCTGTGTGTAGTCTTCCCGAGGAAGGCGAAAGTGAAGTCTTGGTGGACTTGCTCACCTCGGCCCGGGATGGAGGGTCTATCGAGGAGGCGGCATTCAACCCACAGCTATCCCTGGACCAAAGGTCCCAGCTGCGGGAGGTATTCCGGCCCTACCTGATGACCTTCACGAATGTCCCAGGGAAGACATCCTTAGCCACCCACCAGGTGGACACAGGGAGTCATTCCCCTGTCCGTCAACCCCCATACCGTGTCTCCCTAGAGGTACAAAAAGACATAAAAAGGGAAATTGATGAAATGCTAGTCCTTGGAGTGATCCAGAGGTCCAAAAGTGCATGGGCCTTGCCTGTAGTTTTGGTTCCAAAAAAGGACCAGACAACGCGGTTTTGTGTGGACTACAGGAGGCTAAATGCAATCACAGCACCCGATGCGTACCCAATGCCACGCATCGATGAGCTACTGGATTGCTTAGCCGGGGTCCGGTACCTGACAATCATGGACCTGAGTCGAGGGTACTGGTAGATTCCTATGTCCAAGGAAGCACAAGAAAAGTCCGCCTTCATCACCCCATTCGGGCAGTATGAATCCCTCGTCATGCCCTTTGGCATGAGAAATGCCCCTGCCACTTTCCAGCGATTGGTCGACCAGCTGCTTGAGGGACTAGGAGAGTTTGCAGTCGCTTACCTGGATGACATTGCCATCTTTAGTCCCACTTGGGAGGAACACCTGGGGCACCTGGAGCAGGTGCTCAGGCGGATCCAAAGCGCTGGTCTGACTATAAAGCCAGGGAAGTGTCAGATTGGCATGACGGAGGTACAGTACCTAGGACACAGAGTGGGTGGCAGGACCCTGAAACCAGAGCCAGGGAAGGTTGATGCCATCACCTCCTGGCCTACCCCTAAGTCAAAGAAGCAGGTGATGTCCTTCTTGGGTACGGCAGGGTACTATAGGAAGTTCGTTCCTAACTATAGTGCTCTTGCTAAGCCGTTGACGGACCTCACCAAAAAGAAGCTACCGCAAGTAGTCACCTGGACAGATGACTGTGAACGGTCCTTCAGAGCACTGAAAGCTGTCCTCGCCAATTCCCCAATCCTACAAGCCCCAGACTTCAACCGACGGTTCATAGTTCAGACAGATGCCAGTGCATTTGGCCTGGGTGCAGTACTCAGCCAGGTAAATGGGAAGGGAGAAGAGCATCCGGTGGTGTTTCTCAGCCGTAAGCTCTTATCCCGGGAAGTGGCCTATGCCACTGTGGAGAAGGAGTGCCTCACTATAGTGTGGGCCCTGCGGAAGCTGCAGCCCTATCTATATGGACGCAACTTCACCATAGTAACAGACCACAACCCTCTCAGCTGGCTACACCGGGTGGCCGGCGACAATGGTAAGCTACTGCGGTGGAGCTTGGCACTACAGCAGTATGACTTTACCATTCAACACAGGAAGGGTGTTGCAGGCAACGCTGATGGGCTGTCCCGGCAGGGAGATGCCAGCGAGGTAGGCTTAGGAGACGATTGGCAAATTAATCTCCCATGCTACCTCAAAAAGGGGGAGGTGTCATGTAAAACTGTTGAAGGGACTCCATCCCCCTCCTGTCCACCATCAGCCAGAGATCGTCATGACAATTATCTGATCGGCCTGAGAGTCTAGGTATTTATGACATGGGTAGAGGTACATCTACAGCAAACCAAGATGCAGAGAAAGACAATCTTTTGTTATTTTGGCGGGAAAACTGCCAAAAGCAGTTTTTAAGTGCTGTGTTAATGCCAGAAAAATGAAAAACATATTTCCAGAATCCCTGTGGAGTGCTGAACCCAACACATCGTCTAGTTCCACTGGGAGATCGCTGGAATCACGACAAATTAGTATTGGCCAGTAAAATTGTACTAGAGGCGTTGTGTTTGGTATCAATGTAAATGTAAAATCGAGATATTAAATATGACGCTAAAATCTTGCACCTGAGTGGCCCAGGGGCAAAGATATGCAAAATCCTAGAATTAAGAAGCTTTGTAACCATCTCAAGCACAGCCCATAAAGATTGTAAAATGATGTCACAGAAAAAGGGGGGCTAGCAAGGGAATAAGAGACCGCTCCTGTCTGGGGGGATTCAGTCAGTACTTGGAGGGCATCATGAAGGGTGATGCTGGCCGTTCTTCTACCATCTTGGAGTTCCCTCCACTCCCTAAGTAGACGCCACTTCTATGGCACAAGCTTAGTAAGTTTCACGTTTATACCTTTTATTTTATGTAACTGTCTATACTGCAATTGTATTGTTCCCTTTTGTAAATTCTTGTATATTTTTTTAAACACTGCCTATTTTCGGATTAAATATATAAAAATTTAATAGTTTCTTCCTCATGCTTTATATACGAATCCAATAAACCCGAAGGGCCTTATGCTATCTGTAACGGGTCCCCAGTTACCTGTAGAAAGTCTGGGTGGTGGCAGCGTAATTGTTATTGCATAGAATTATTGGAGTGCTATCATTAAGGGTACGGAGGTGTGTATATATATATTCCATTAGCAGGAATCGGTAATATATACATTTACCCTTGCTATGAGACCTCCAATATTTGGCATTATTAGCTCAGCAGCCTCATCTTATGCATTGTCCTGCAGTACCAAAAGTGGCCTGCAGACAAGGGAAGCGCTAGAGAGTAGTCGTGTGTAACAAATCAGTGAACAGCTGCGGATTTCTGAGTGACTTCCCCGCCTGTTCATGACATGGTCAGTATCCAAGGCAACGAGATATATACTAAATATCTATTAAATATACTAAAAATCCCTCCGTTCTCTATATCTGGTGTCTGAGCTTCATGCTGCTCATAAACAAAAGGCATGCAACAGTGTCTGGATTAGGTCAGTTAAAGCTCTGCTTGCTGGTTTGAGCAATCATCACGTGACTGTCAGTATGTGGTTTGCATAATTGCATTCAAATGCTAATAACTTTTTTTGCTGCTTTTCTGACTAAACATTGTGACAAGCTAGTCACCAAATTGCATAATTACGGAGATTACTGCTTGAACCGAAAAGAAGAGCTGATTTCTAAGTGTGTACTTTACACACTGTTAAGATTCAACAAGCTGCAGTGCTTGACAAAAATTTCCTCTGAGCAGGACAACCCCTTTATGGTACACTTGCCACCCTTTCATAATGCATATCATTTTCTAAACATCTGGAATCTCAAAATACTGACTGATGATCACCTCTTATCTGCAGATCAGTGTCAGTAATAGATGCTATAGACAAACAAACAAAGAAAAAATATTTTTAGTCATCTAAGTTGATCTATGTTGAACTGAGACTTGCTTCTGTTTTTATTGCCTGCTTGTGGAGCTTTAAGTTCAGAGCTCAGTGGTTATTTCCCTAGATGTATGCCTTTCTTGTCCACCCATCTGCTTTCTTCATGGTCGATTGCTTAGACTGGATAAATGATAACAACTATATTTATAATGCTCCTTAAGTTTGTACAGGTTTTCAATCAATCTATTTAAGTGAGTCTGGGACCAGATTTTTGCTACTCCATTTAAGAAAAGCATGATGTCAGGACAGAGACGCTCATTCCAGCGATGTGTAACTTACTAGGCTGCGTGCTTTTATTTTAATAAAATCCATGTTTTCTCATCTGCAAATCTAGCAGTTCTCTGAATTCTGAGCTCTGTGTAACCTTGCTCACCACTGATTGACAGCTGTGTATACTGTGCATAGGCAGAAAGATGGTAATCAGTGGTGGGGTTACAGAGCCAGAGGACTACATAGCACGAGACAACTCCTTTAGTGATAACCTCCTGGTGATAAAACGGTGATTTTAATATAACTACGAGCCCAGTATCGCTGTATTTAGTATCTCTGGCAAAAAATGGAGGTTTCACAACTATCTCACATCAAACCGTTTGTAAAAAAACAATCAGCACATGGATGGCATCTAAGTGCTGATTAATTGTTTCACAAACCTACAAAAATGCATTGATCAAATTAAACTGAGACTCGGATCAAAAATTGGACACGTGTCTGTGATTTTGCATGGACCACTCAGTCCGCCAAAATATACGAACATATGATCAGTCTCTATATATAAAATAGGTATGAGTTCGATCTGTGAAATACACCAATATAGAGATCATCTTAATGAGCCCTAATAATATAATTATAATAATATAATAATAGCTAGTACAATAGTAAACCATGCCGAGTATATTTATTTTTATGTTAATTTTTTTTCTTCACTTTTGGGGCCATTAGGTATTCAATGTGATTCCAAGAAAAATAAAGAGAAATAAATGAACACCGGAATGCCTCACATGTACTTTTATATTGGGCAACTCATTTCCTGCAGGGACATTGTGCTAGCACTCGCTGCCGCTGTTTGAGCTGCCAGATTTCGCTTCCTCTTTTCGCTTCAATGAACACAGAAATTTCAAAAACATTTTCAAATCCTCAAGAGGAAAGTCAGTTTTGTGTTTATTACCATATTTTAACTGTAAGAATCACAAAGGACGAACAGTCAGAATTAGGGTTCACTCACATCTGGTATAAAATCGGCGAGTGCAATCTGATAAAAAATTGGGTTGTACGCGCAACAATGATAAACAATGAGGCAGTGTCCATCTGTGAGTTCTAATAGCTGGAATGAGGTTGAGGAAATAAATCACATCATGCCGCATAATACGACTCTCCAATATAAGTCAATGGGTACAAGAAAAAAATGTGGCTGCGGACGTATGAATCCTCACATCACATCTACAGTGTGCTGTGAGGATTCTCTGGTGCCAGCTGAAAAATGTATAAAAAATTAAAAGGGCAAAATAGATGGAGAATGCCACCTGTAAAGAAAAAAATTGGCATCGCCATTATTCCCATTCATGATTAGATTACGTTGCCACAATGAGCTTTTGGTGAATTTTTGTTCTTGAAGATATTTTGCACCCACTAAGTAAACGACTATACTTATATTTTTTTACGTGTTTTTATTGTGTTTTTGATGCTGCAAATTTTTGTATCTTTTTGGTATGTCATGTTTTAACCCCTTCATGACCAAGAACGCACCTGTACGTCCTTGGCTGTGCCTGTCCCTTTAACACTAGAAGTCCCAGAGAGAGGTCATTTAACATTTCAACCATTGGAACCCTATGGAGCTCGAAATTCCTGGGACTTCTAGTGTTAAAGCAAGCCCGCATTATTTCCAGCACAGGCCTGCTGATCTGATCAGCAGACATGTGCAGCTAATGGGCACGGGTGGATCTCTGATCCACCTGCACCTATTAACCCCTTAGATCACCCTGTCAATCTCTGCCAGCGCGATTTAACGCGTACCGGCAGGGATCACACTGTTCCCTGCTACCATTGGCAGCCTCGTGACGCAATCATGAGGCGCCAAAGGGTTGCCATGGCAGCATGGGGTCAGATGCTGACCCATATCGCTGCCACAACGTGTTTCCTGTAAATGCCGGCAGACCATCGACACTCACAAAAAGGGTGCATTTCCACTAGCGTTTTGCACAGATGAGAGCAATCCGATAAAACATCGAGTTCCTCTCACTAGTGCAAAACTATGGGGCAGTGTCCATCTGCTATTGATTTCTCATGCCATAGCGGCATGCAGAATGAATCGCAGCATGCTGCGTTTGGCAGCAAGTCTCGGTTCACACGCACCCATACAAGTCTATGGGAGTGCATGAAACATCGCACTGCACTCTCATGTCATCCAAGTGCAGTGAGATATACGAAGAGACACAGGCAGGGGAGGAGATGAGGAGAAAGTGATCCCTCCCTCTTCTCTGCAGCTGGGATGTGATCACAAGATTGGATCACTTTCACATGACCCTCATAGCAAGAAGAGAATGGCACTTCCTATATATGCGTCTAGGAGATATTGGGGTGCGCTTCAGGTTCCAAAGCCAAACAGTGAGAAGTATACAAGGCACTCCCAAGATGATTTGAAGAAATATTTATTCATGTGCGTAACAAAAACGTTTTCGGTCCTATGTGGACCTTCCTCAGTAGCACATATGTGAGGGAAACCGCTGTGTGGGCTGTCAGACGCAGAATCCACCGCTGTATGGGGGCTGACCCTCACATGACCCTCGGCTGACGCTCGCAGCAAAGGGTCATTAGCATATCACTTCTGATACTCTTGCATCAGAAACTATGCACAAGTGGATCCATAACCAAACACAGCATTTCTGCTGATCAGAGTGGTACTGAAGCATGTCTCAGATCTGAAGTGATTAGACAGTGTAGGCATAAAGTTCCCTAGGGGGACTAGTGAAATCAATAAAAAAAATTGAAAAATAAAAGTTTTAAAAATATGGAAAAAAAACACCCTTTTTGCCATATTAAAAATAAAAAAATAATATTAATTAAAAAATACACATATTTTGTATCACTGAGTTCAGAAATGCCCAATCTATCAAAATATTAAATCAATGAATCTTCTTGGTACACGTCATAATGAGAAAAAAATCATAACACCAGAATTACGTTTTTTTGGTCCCACAACATTGCATCAAAATCCAATAGCAGGCAATTAAACCGTTGCATTTATCCTAACTTGGTAGAATTAAAATATCAGCTCAGGACTTAAAAAGTCATAACTGAGCACCAGATCCCAAAAAAGGAGAACGCTACAAGTCTTGGAAAATGGCGAAAAAGGCACAATTTGGTTTTTTTTTGCAAACTTCTGAATTTATTTTCACCACTCAAATGAAAGTAAAACTATGCATGATTGGTATCTATGAACTTGTACTAATCTGGGCAATCATACTGACATGTCAGTTTTACCATATAGTGACCATGGGAGATAAAAAAACAAAAAAAAATCACGCAATTTCACTTTTATTGAAATTTCACCGCACTTAGATTTTTTTTCCTGTTTTCTAGTACAATATGGGGCAAAATGAATGATGTCGTTCAAAAGTACAAATCATTCTGCAAAAAACAAGCCTCATATGGCTATGTTGACGGAAAAAAATCAAAAAGTTACGGTACATGGAAGAAGGTGAGGGAAAACCAAAAAACAGAAAATCACCGGGTGGTGGAGGGGTTAAATAAAGCTCTTTTGGTTTGATACATCCTAGAATTTGGTTTTGACTAAACAGTATTGATATAGCCAGATGTGGATTAGATACGTTTGTGATGACATGGACTCTGTCAGTGCGTAGGATAGGTTAAATTTTTTAAAATTCAGCCAGACATGAAGATAGTTTGTTTATAGACGGAGGATAAGCCCCTCATTGTTTCTACAAGACTCTTAAGGCCCCGTCACACTAAGCAACATCGCTAGCAACATCGCTGGTAACGAACAACTTCTGTGACGTTGCTAGCGATGTTGCTGTGTGTGACATCCAGCAACAACCTGGCCCCTGCTGTGAGGTCGTTGGTTGTTGCTGAATGTCCTGGGCCATTTTTTAGTTGTTGCTGTCCTGCTGTGAAGCACAGATCGCTGTGTGTGACAGCGAGACAGCAACAACTAATGTGCAGGCAGCAGGAGCCGGCTTCTGCGGAGGCTGGTAACCAATGTAAACATCGGGTAACCAAGAAGCCCTGTCCTTGGTTACCCGATATTTACCTTTGATACGAGCCTCCTCCGCTCTCACTGTCAGTGCCGGCTCCTGCTCTGTGCACATGTAGCTGCAGCACACATCAGGTAATTAACCCGATGTGTGCTGTAACTAGAAGAGCAAGGAGCCAGCGCTCAATGTGCGCTGCTCCCTGCTCTGTGCACATTTAGCTGCAGCACACATCAGGTAATTAACCCGATGTGTGCTGTAACTAGGAGAGCAAGGAGCCAGCACTAAGCAGTGTGCGCTGCTCCCTGCTCTGTGCACATTTAGCTGCAGCACACATCAGGTAATTAACCCGATGTGTGCTGTAACTAGGAGAGCAAGGAGCCAGCGCTAAGCATTGTGCGCTGCTCCCTGCTCTGTGCACATTTAGCTGCAGCACATATCGGGTTAATTAACCTGATGTGTGCTGTAACTAGGAGACTGGGGGCTGGTCACTGGTTGCTGGTGAGCTCACCAGCAACTCGTGTAGCCACGCTCCAGCGATCCCTGCCAGGTCAGGTTGCTGGTGGGATCGCTGGAGCGTCGCAGTGTGACATCTCACCAGCAACCTCCTAGCAACTTACCAGCGATCCCTATCGTTGTTGGGATCGCTGGTAAGTTGCTTAGTGTGACTGGACCTTAAGGAGTCTAGTGTTACAGTTCTTGTTGACTCATGTAATTGCCTTGGCCAATGAAGGTCAGATACCCAGACAAATCAGTTATGAGAACCTCCCATTATATTGCGATGTACCTTAGCTGTATCTCCCTTGTGTCTGCCAGAGATCTTCTATTACTACTAGGGATATTTTGTATACGGCTTGAAATCTAGCCAATAAGAGCCCAGTCTTATCCACCAATCATGAAGACCCCAATGGTCTGACTGGAGAGCTCAGGAGTATAAGAAGGAGGACTGTCCATTGCCCAGGTAGACTGTTACTACATGCTACCAATCTAGGACCTGCAGATGCGTTTGGCAAGCCATAACCGAACCTGGATTATAATACTACATGGACTTCAGCATCGAATGCAAGGATTCGGCTGAGCTATCAAAGACCAACTAAGGAAGGAATCCAGCTTGGGACAATCCAGTCACCTGACTACAGGTTTTGCGGTCCTCAGCCAGCTTCCTAAATCTGGCGTTCTTCCAGTCTCAGTGGGTGCCCGCCAAAAGCGGGGTGCTGCTGGTTTGGAGTAAGTAGCCCTGGAAGCTCTGAGACACGAACATTCTTATTCCAGGTGAGCCAGCGGGAGGGTGAGAAACTGTTGCCGGTTATATTCTGTGGTTTTGCTGGTTATGTGCCATATGTCGTTAATTGTTTTGGGATCCAATAAAGTCTTAATATTGTGATTCCCACATCCTGTGTTGTCTGAGAAGTGTTCTGCCCACGGTTAAGGAGGTCGGGCGTTCAGCTGGGATGAGCCCTGGGCCATGCTGTCTTTCTAAAGGCGGCCGGGCCAGTGGATGAGAGCACCCACTGACCCGTGTCTCCAAAGCTTTTTTGATGCCTTTCCGCAGTTGACTGTGGATTTTCCACATCTAATGTAAGTCTATGGCAAAAATCTGCACATAAAACTCAGTGTACCGCAAGAGAAAATGACATGCCACGGATGTAAAACCCAAAACAAAAGTCAGTTTACACTAAGTAAAAAAGATGCACAGTGGATGTGAGATTTCTATAAATCCCATCCATTTTGCTGGAAATGTAAGACGCTGCACAATGTCAAAAACTCACCAAATGAGAATTGTGGGAACACGGCTTTATGGTCCAGGTTCTAGACATGATCTGCATCAGCGTCTACAAGTGTTTTATCAAACAGAGGTGTTCAGCTCCGGAGAGATAATGAATAGGGATGATCGAATACCTCAAATATTCGGCTTCGGGAATATTTTCCGAATAGGTCACCGCTATGCGAATATTCGATGCGCAATGTAAGTCTATGGGAAGCGCGAATAGTTCTGAATAGTTGTTATTCGGGTTTCTCATAGACTTAAGCGGGCTTTACACTCTGCGATCTCGCTAGTGAGATCGCAAGCGATCGTTCCCACCCCCGTTGGTTGTGCGACACGGGCATATCGCTGCCCATGCCGCACAACCTCGATTACCCCGTCACACGGACTTACTTGCCCTGCGACGTCGCTCTGGCCGGCGAACCGCCTCCTTCCTAAGGGGGCGGGTCGTGTGGCGTCACAGTGACATCACACGGCAGGCGTCCAATAGAAGCAGAGGGGCGGAGATGAGCGGGGCGTAAACATCCCGCCCAACTCCTCCTTCCGCATAGCCGATGGAGGCAGGTAAGGAGATGTTCCTCGCTCCTGCGGTGTCACACATAGTGATGTGTGCTGCCACAGCAACGAGGAACAACATCGCTAACATCCTGAAAACGATTTTTTGTTTCAGGGTGACCTTTCCACGGCAAATGATTTTGCCTTCTTTTGCGATCGTTTAAGATCGCTCTTAAGTGTTACACGCTGCGATATCGTTAAAGACGCCGGATGTGCGTCACAAACAACGTTACCCCGACAATAATTTATTAACGATATTGTAGCGTGTAAAGCCCGCTTTACATATCGCATCGAATATTCGCGAATAGTCAAATAGCGGCGACCTATTCGGAAAATATTCGCGAAGCCGAATATTTGAGGTATTTGATCATCCCTAATAATGAACTGTGCGAAGCCAAGAAAAACGGACGCCACTCACCGTGTGCAGGGAAAAAACATTTCTTCTTGATTCCTTTACCACTAAAAGCAATACAGCAGGTATATGACGCTAGTGAAAAACGTTACAGCCGACGTCAGTTTTGCATCTACAAGCGTAAAATCACCAGAGATATGAAGTGTTGGCGTTACCTGTAACATTTTCCACTAACTTCATAAAGAAGGAATCTTTTTTCCGCACACAGTGAATGCCATCAGTTTTTCTTTTTTCTTTGCATTGGATTAAGATAGAAAGTGGTTGCAAAATAAAATAAATTGAACTTAGTCATTTAGTTTAGTGTTGTAAACAGCACTGCTGGCATCATTATTGCTGTAAATATTAGCCGATGGAGGTTCTATGAAATACTATATGTACATGCTATTTTATGTACCCAAGATTCATAGGGAATCTGTCTCCAGGTTTTTGCTCCACCATCTGAGAGCAGCATAATGTAGAGACAGAGACCCTGATTCCAGCGATGTGTCACTTACTGAGCTGTTAGCTGTCATTTTGATAAAATCTATGTATTAACTGCTGCAGATCTAGCAGTTATATGGAGCTCATGAATATGCTGGACTACCTGGCAGCACGCCAAGTAGTCCTCTAATCTACTGCTGATTAAACAGTGATTTTATCAAAACTACACTAAGCAGCTCAGTAGGTGATACACCGCTGGAATCGAATCTCTGCCCCTACATTATGCTGCTCTCAGATTGGGTGGCAAAAACCAGGTGACAGATTCGCTTTCAGGGTGTTATCTTTAGTGCTTAGACCCTGATAACAGATTCTTAGCATTGGTCATCAATATCAGAACGGTGGTGGGGGGGGGGGGGTCGCATGTGAGACCCACACTGATCCAATATTAATGACCTATCCTATGATACGGCAGTTCAGCTTTTATTGACAGCAATGGAAATCTCAGCACCAAGGACAACTCCCACTAATGGTGACAATGGGGCCCCTAGTCCTTTGTGTTAATGGAGCGGTAGTGTGCATGATGTGATACCACTATTCCATTCACTTCTGGGGCAGCTCTTCCCATCAGTCCCATCGATACTGAAAAGAATGATGGTTGCAAATGTACACTACTGTTCCATTCACAAAAGGTTCCAGGAGCCTTTAATAAGTGGGGTCCACGCAATCAGAACTCCGCTCATCATACATTTATTTTCTGTCCTTTAAATAACTGATAAAAGTTTCTTATTGGAAACTCATTTTAAAGCCATTAAACTCATGGAAAACCGATTGAAATAAAAAAAAATACTAAAAATTCAGATTGTGAAGGAAAATAAAAACAGAAGAATGTGTCTGAATGATCCTAGCGATACATTTCTATCCACACCACGTATGACTCCAGTGTAGCAAACAATTCCTCATGCTGGTTCACTGCTTTTATTATGGGATGGGCCAGGGGAACTTCCTGGTTTGTGTTACAGGTCTGACTTGCTTGAGTTTCAGTTTTTACAGAGTTTTCAGAGTGGATCCCAGGTGTTTTCACTGACAGACAGATACATGACAGCCAGGCATGACCTATCGGGAGCACAGGGCAAGCTGGAAGAACATTGTGGAGGGGCAAGGCGATAGGGAAGATGACCAGATGGAAGTGGATGACCTGGAGTCTTTGGGGTAATGTAACACAACCCATTCAGTTACTAGAGTAAAGCATTGGATGTGTGTGTGGGTACGTTTAGGCAGTGAAGTACGCACACAGTAATGCCTGTGTACACACCACTGTACATGTATGGTGATATGATGCGGGTCTGTACCACGCTACTGCACATGTATGGTGATATAATGGCTGTGTACACACTATTATTATTATTATTATTTATTATTATAGCGCCATTTATTCCATAGCACTACACAAGTGAAAAAGGTATACATACAACAATCATTAACACTACAAAACAGACTGGTATAGGAGGAGAGAGGACCCTGCCCGCGAGGGCTCACAGTCTATAGGGAATGGGTGATGGTACAATAGGTAAGGACAGAGCTGGTTGCGCAGTGGTGTACTGGACTGAGGGCTATTGTAGGTTGTAGGCTTGTTGGAAGAGGTGGGTCTTGAGGCACATGTATGGTGATATAATGGCTGTGTACACACTATTATTATTATTATTTATTATTATAGCGCCATTTATTCCATAGCACTACACAAGTGAAAAAGGTATACATACAACAATCATTAACAGTACAAAACAGACTGGTATAGGAGGAGAGAGGAACCTGCCCGAGAGGGCTCACAGTCTACAGGGAATGGGTGATGGTGCAGTAGGTGAGGACAGAGCTGGTTGCGCAGTGGTCTACTGCACTGAGGGCTATTGTAGGTTGTAGGCTTGTTGGAAGAGGTGGGTCTTGAGGTTCCTCTTGAAGCACATGTATGGTGAAGGTGATATAATGGCTGTGTACACACTACAGCACATGTATGGTGAAGGTGATATAATGGCTGTGTACACACTACAGCACATGTATGGTGATATGATGCGGGTCTGTACCACACTACAAAATTACTACATGAAAGTGGATGTGGTCTTTTCGGATTAATGCAAACAACATGTGTTCTTGTTCTCGACACATTTTCACACAGCACTTTTTGTTCTCACCAACCAATAATGATTAGTTCAAGTACATACATAGTAATCAAACATCATTGCGTGAAGGGGTTATCTAGGAAAATAAGGAATATAGCTAGATCCTAAATCCCCCGACGCTCCTCTATTGCTTTAGATTCATTTCTAGGCCAGTGATGATTTCTATAGGGATGATGATATCCCTCTGAGTGCAGCCCATTATAGTGACAGAGACACTATTAATGTCCTCCCCCCTTCCTCCAGGTGCTGACTGACAGGTTTTCCTGTATGATTGTTCATAGGGAGAAACCTGTCAATCGACATTTGGAGTGTAGATAAGGACAGGGTGTGGGGATGAGGGGGCTGTATACTATGCTTATTATTGGACTTCTTGTAGGATGCACATTCTTATACTTTCTTAAATTTTACTATAATTAAGGATTGTTCAGTCCAAAAGGTAAAGGGTCAGATCTGGACTTTACAAAAAAAATGTGCCTAAGCACTAACAGGCAGGTAGTGGCTACCTGCCTGCCTGTTGTGCCCAGTACTGTTCTTTGCCAACACGGCACTTTTTTTATTTTTATTTTTAAAAGTCCTGAATATACCCAGTTGCACTCCAGTTGCACTCCAGAAAACACTGAGGTACTTCATGGTACAGTACCTAGCATAATAATTAAAGGGATATTTTGTTCTCATCTCTTTTGGGCAGCAGTGAGCAGCTTTAATACTTGCAGCTTCAAAAATGTTTACAATTCTGTGTTGTTAACAATCCTAAGATTCCTGCAATGCTATAGAACAATCAAGGGCAGATTATCAGGTATGTGAAGTGGCACTCCCAATGCCCATGTTAGAACAATTGATCACATGGGAACGGTAATTGGCAAATGTCTCTCACGACCTACAGTTGTATTCAAAATAATAGCAGTATGTTTTAAAACATACGTTAACCTCTTCAGGCCCGCCCACTGTAAATATATGTCAACGCTTGCTGGGCTCTGTGCAGAGCCAACATATTTTTACGGTCAGTCGTCAGGAGGGGATTGCAACCCCCTGCGCACTCCCATCTCCGAGATCTGGTGCAGAACGGTAGTTCTGCCTGGAGATATCATCAGGACCTGATTGCATCAGGTTCTGATGATGTTAACCGTTTGCGTTCGTCTATGTGCCGCGATCAATAGCGATCGCGAAACATAAAAGTTAGAGAGGAGCAGTGGCTTCTCTTTCCTCTCCCGACGCTCCTGTGACGCGGTCATGGGGAAGCCATGGGTTTGCCATGTATCTGACCTGACAGACCCAGCCTGCAGCAGAGTCTGAAGCCTGACGCTGCCTGTATAATGAATTGCTATGCTGCTGCATGGGAATGCATTATACCAGCTATGATATAAAAAAAACCCTGAAAGTACTAGGTAAAAATGTTAAGTAAAAAAAAACAAAACTTGCAAAATGTGAAAAAAAAATAAATCACAAAACATTATACCCCAATATACATTTATTTATATAAACAAAAAAAAGCACAAGTATTTGGTATCACTGCGTCTGGCGTGACCTGATCTATAAAACTGTCACATATTTAACCCTTTCAGTGAACAGTTTAAAAAAAATGTCAAAAAAATGCTTTTTCATCATACTGCAGGAAAAAAGTGGAATAAAACGCAATGAAAAAGTTGAACATATACAAAAATACTATTACTGAAAACTACATCTTGTCCCGCAAAAATAAGCCACCACGCAACTCTATCAGCGGAAAAATAAAAAAGTTATAGCTCTTAAAATAGAGCAAAACCCCTCCCAATTGTTTTCTAAAATATTGTATTTATGGCGTAAAAGCGGCAAAACATAAAACAATGATATAAATGTGGTATCAGTGTAACTGTACTGACCCAAAGAATAAACATGTGTTGTTAATTTTACCAAACAGTGAATGGCATAACAAATTCTGCAAAAAAACAATTCCTGAATTGCTATTACATGTTTATTCTACCTACTAAAAATGAGAATAAAGAATGATCCAAAAATGTTATATGCCCAAAAATGGTACCAGTAAAAGCGTCAAGTCATCACACAAAATACAAGACCTCATATGGATGGCTCTCCAAACGCAACATGGCGTCCGCTATCTATTCCAAACAATTGTGCGCTCTAAAATTCAAATAGCGCTCCTTCCCTTCCGAGCCCTGCCGTGCCCCCAAATAGTAGAATTCTACCTCATGTGACGTATCAGTGTACTCAGGAAAAAATGCACCATAAAATGTATTGTGCAATTTCTCCTGATACTCTTGTGAAAAAGAAACTACTTTGTTGAAGTTACAATTTTGTGGTAAAAATTTATTTTTTTCATTTTCACAGCAGCTCCGCGTTATAAAATTCTGTGAAGCCCCTGGGGGGGGTCAAGGGGCTCACCAAACATCTAGGTATATTCCTTGAGGGGTCTAGTTTCCAAAATAGAGTCACTAGTGGGTTAGCTGCACTGTTTAGGCACCTCAGGGGATCTCCAAACGCGACATGGTGTCCGCTAATGATTCCAGCTAATTTTGCAGTCAAATGACGGTCCTTCCCTTCCGAGCCCTGCTGTGCGCCCAAACAGTAGATTTCAACCACATATGAGGTATCCGTGTATTCAGGAGAAATTGCACCATAAATTTTATAATGCATTGTTTCCTGATACCCTTGTGGAAAAAAAAAGCTATTTGGTTGAAGTAACAATTTTGTGGTAAAAATGTGTTTTTTTATTTTCATGGCTCAACATTATACATTTCTGTGAAGCCCCCTGGGGTTCAAGGTGCTCATGAAATGTCTACATATATTCCTTGAGGGTTCTAGTTTCCAAAATGGGATCACTTGTTGGCAGGGCCGCCATCAGGGCATTGCTACTGTGACTGCTGTAGGGGGTCCGGTGAAGAGAGGGGGCCCGGACAGGCCCGGGGCAATTACTTAGCTTTATTAAGCTCCCGGCAGGACGGTTCCCTCTTTTCACCAGGCCCCAGTCACAGCACCAGCAGAGGGGCCTGCAGTGTCGCTTCACTTCCTTCCATGACTAATTTGCATGCGACGGGGCCGAGCATGCAAATTAGCCATGTGGTGGAGTGGAGGCAGGGTCATTGGAGCAGAGCAGGGCGCCGGCGCGTCATTGCTGTGCCTTGCAGCAGTGTGGTGAGGTTATCATTCTGCGACCTCATTACACTAGGTGGCAAGGACGCGGCAGCCCCCGGGGACAGGTAAGCGCTGTGAGCTGAAGACAATCGCCGGGGGGGACGAAGTTCGCTGAGGAGGGCCCGCTGATCTCAGACCAGGAGGGCACTGATCTCAGACCAAGGGGGGAAGGGCGCTGATCTCAGCCCAGGGAGCCGCTGATCTCAGACTGGGGGGGGGGGGGCGCTGATCTCAGACCGGGTGATCTCAGCCCAGGGGGGGGGCGCTGGTCTCAGACTGGGGGGGCTTCCGAACCCAGCCCCTGCCTTGGCTCAGCTAGATGCGCGGGAGGGCGCTGAACTGCATCACGGGCAGCTGAGTATAATGTGAATCATGTGTGTAATGTCTGTATGTGTTATGTGCTGTCTGTATGTGTTATGTATAAGATACGTGTGTCCTGTATAGTGTGCAATATATAGCTGTCTGTCTGTCTATGTATACTGTGCATGCTGTCTGTCTATGTATGCTATCTTTCCGTGTATTCTGTCTGTATATACTGTGTTTGTCTGTGTATACTGTCTTTCTGTGTATACTATCTGTATGTATATACTGTCTGTCTGTCTGTGTATACAGTTTGTGTATACTATCTGTCTGTGTATACTATCTTTCTATGTAAACAGTCTGTCTGTGTATACTTTCTGTGTGTATACAGTCTGTGTGTATACTGTCTGTGTATACTGTTTGTCTGTATATACTGTTTGTCTGTGTATACTATTTGTCTTTGTATACTGTCTGTGTATACTGTTTGTCTGTATATACTGTTTGTCTGTGTATACTATTTGTCTGTGTATACTGTCTGTGTACACTGTCTGTGTATACTATCTGTCTTTGTATACTGTCTTTCTGTGTATACTATCTGTATGTATATACTGTCTGTGTATACAGTCTGTGTATACAGTCTGTCTGTCTGTATATACAGTCTGTCTGTGTATACTATCTGTCTGTGTATAATGTCTGTCTGTGTATACTGTCTGTGTATACTGTCTGTGTATACTGTTTGTCTGTGTATACTGTCTGTTTATACTGACTGTCTATCGGTGTATACTGTCTGTGTATACTATCTGTCTGTGTATACTATCTGTCAGTGTATACTATCTGTGTATACTATCTGTGTATACTATCTGTGTATACTATCTGTGTATACTGTCTTTCTGTGTATACTACCTGTCAGACAGACTGTCTGTGTATAGTCTGTCTGTCTGTGTATACAGTGTGCCTGTGTATACAGTCTGTGTGTATACAGTCTGTGTGTATATGTCGCGGGCGGGGAGGACGCCGCCGCTGCTGCGCTCTCGCTAATGCTCGGGTCCGGCGCTGCTGCGGCTGCTCGGTGGCTCAAGCGGTGGGCCGGATCCGGGGACTTGAGCGGCGCTCCTCGCCCGTGAGTGAAAGGGGTGGTTGGTTTGGGGGATTTAGTCCGTGACGCCACCCACGGGTCGTGGTGAAGATGGGCACCACCGCTGCTGGTGACGGGGATCCCGGGAGCGTTGGTAGGGAGCAGCTAGGATGTTGTTTTCCCCCTCCGTGGGTAGGGGTCGGTGGTCCCGGGGCCCGATGATGTGACAGGGAGGCAGGGTTGGTGAGGTGCAGGGTCGCAGGGACAGCGCGGCACTGTGCCGGATGGCACGGGTGTACTCACTCAGTAAGAGATGCACAAAGTCCTCGGTAAACCAAACGGCTGGATGGACGGGTCCCGCAGGCGGCTGCAGTGTCTCTCCCTGGACAGGTGATGGCGGCTGTCTTTCCCTGCACCTTGATGTTCTCGTTTGACTACTATGGATCCCCAACGGTAGTCCGCTCCCCAGTGTATGGATACCGGAGGAGCCCGTTTGCCCGCAGGCGCTGGCCCTTGGGTCTCTAGCCTTAGGCGGTAGCTGTATACCCTCACGGTGTGGGCGGTTGCCTTGTATTGGGTCTCTGGCTGTTAGGAAACCCCTGGGGTTCTGGTCACATTCGGATTTGACTATTGTCGGCTGCTCCAAGCCTGGTCGGGGTCCGATGGCCCTGCCTGTGTGTGCTGGCTTCACTTCGCTCCCCGGTCAGTACCGGCGGGCCAACGCCCGACCCCGGTCCTACGGTTCCGCGTTGCTTCACCACTCCTGCAGACGGCCACCACCGTCTGCCAACCTTGCTGTCAGTGCCTGGGCCACAAACCCAGACACCCAAGTGTTTACTCCTCTCACTTCCACCTCCTGGACTAAACTGTTACTTTTTCCACCTCCAGGCCTGTGAACTCCTCAGTGGGTGGGGTCAACCGCTTGGCTCCACCCCACCTGGTGTGGACATCAGACACTGGAGGAGGCAACAAGGGTTTTGTGTTTGGCTGGTGTCCCTGTCTAATGGGGGTGGGGGTGTTTGTGTGTTATCTGTGACGACCTGGCTAGTCCAGGGCGCCACATATACAGTCTTTGTGTATACAGTCTGTCTATACTATCTGTCTGTCTATACTATCTGTCTGTGTATACTGCCTGTGTATACTGCCTGTGTATACTGCCTGTGTATACTGTCTGTGTGTACTGTTTGTCTGTGTATACTGTCTGTGTATACTGTCCGTCTATCTGTGTATACTCTCTGTGTATACTATCTGTCTGTCTGTGTATACTCTGTGTATACTCTCTGTCTGTTTATACAGTCTGTGTACACTGTCTGTCTATGTATACTGTCTATCTGTAAAAAGAGAGGGAGCCAGCACTGCTTGAGAATGGCATGCAAACAATTAAAAGTGAAAATTCACATATTCCAACTGTACTATAATGCTAAATGAGATTTTTAGCAAATAATTCATCAATTTTTGAGCCCCCTGCCACGTCACGGCCCATCTCAATAGAGGGGTCCTACTCTATATTTTGTCTGTCTATCTGTGTATACTGTCTGTTTGTACATCCTATCTATCTATCCATCCTATTTACACATCCATCTTATCTATCTATACAAAATTGCATATGCCTCATTATGAAAGTACAATAGTACAATTGTTTATTTATTTTTTTACGGCGGTGTGCGGCTATATACCAGGATGAGGGGGCTATATACCAGGATAGGTGGCTATATACCAGGATGGGGGCTATATACCACAATGGAAGGCTATATACTAGGATGAGGGGCTATATACCAGGATGGAGTGCTATATACCAGGATGGGGGAGATATATACCAGGATGGGGCCATGATGGGGACATGTACCAGGATGGGACCATATATATCAGGAAATAGGCATGATGGGAGTCATACACCAGGATGGGGCCTTGGTGAGATATACCATGATGGGGTTATGTTGGGGATATATATACCTGGATGGGGCCATGATAGAGGACATATATACCAGGATGGGACCATATATACCAGGATATAGCCATGATGGGTTCATGCACCAGGATGTGGCCATGATGTGGACATATTTACCAGGATGGGGGACATATTTACCAGGAAGTGGCCCAGGATGGGGGACATTAGTACAGGATGTGGGACATTACTACACAATGAAGCGGGGGGCAACTTTTATGTGTTTATAGCATTTAGAATTCTACATTGGCCCATACATCTGACGGGGGGGGAGGCTCAAACTCTGCATCGGGGCCCATCAAACTGTAGTTACGCCACTGATCACGACTCTCTGCTTAGAGAAGGCACACTGCTTCCGGGTCGCGTATTCACTTCCTGTACTGTGCATCGTATACACACAGCTTTCCGTGTTTTCCCTGCCCACCGGCCGTCCTCTCATCTGTGATTGGTTGCAGGCAGACCGCACCCCCAGCCTGTGACAGTATCTGCCTGCCGTGCAGTCATCGCGGTTCAGTCATTGTCGCGCACAGCCACGCACACTTCTGAAAGGACCGTGCATGTGTTTCTAGGTACATGCATGCTCATGTTCAGAGAGCGCAGGCTGTGCCAGGTGATGTCATGTCAGACTTGTATGAGTCTGACATCGCATCACCGGCACAGCCGCACACTTCTAACAGGAGCGTGAATGTGTTTCTGAAAGACATGCACGTTCCCCGCCCACCGGCCGTCCTGCCACCTGTGATTGGTTGCAGTCAGCTGACACTCAGGGTGGGGGCACGGCTAACTGCAACCAATTACGCGCGTCGGTGGGCAAAACAATGAATATTGAATTGTCGGCTCTGGAAGGGAAAAGCGTGACCCGAAAGGAATTTGCTGCCATAATAACACAGCCTCGGGTGAGTACACCGCGCGCGCTCCTAACCCCCCTATCCCTTCCACCAATGTTTTTAATCTACGGATTCTGGTCCCCACAGACTTATATGGGCACCAGAATCTGGAGCGGATTTTTTTTTCAATCCGGCTGTGATCTGCCGGTCCCGGATTTTTGGCGGATTCGATCAACTCTATTTGGGAGTCATCTGAAGAACTGTCTGCCGCCTTCAGTCCACAAACTGTTTCGCCATTCCTCTTTAGGCCAGTTGATGTGTTCTTTGGCAAATTGTAACCGCTTCAGTACGTCTTTTTTTTAACAGTGGGACTTTGCGGGGACTTGTTGCTAATAGATTAGCTTCACACAGGCGTCTTCTAACTGTCTTAGTACTCACATGTAACTTGAGATGCTTTTGATCATCCTGGAACTATCATTGGCTAAGCCTTTGCAATTCTGGCTATTTTTCGATCCATTCAAATGGTCCTCCTCCGTTTTCTTCCACGTCTTTCTGCTTTTGCTTTCCATTTTGTGGAGAAGCCATCATCAATTGTTTGCTCCTAAAAAAGTTAATCAGCAATCAGTGTTCACTCTGTATAAGGCTTCCTTCACACATCCGTGTCTCCGGTACGTGTGACGTCCGTTTTCATACGTACCAGAGACACAGACACACATAGACCCATTAAAATCAATGAGTCTTCTTACGCATCAATGTTTTGACATGGACTGAGTGTCCAAAATGAAGGACATGCAAGTCCGTGTGCTCCACATGGCGACATGTCCGTTTTCTGCCAGCAGCACGGGTGTCACACGGACCGCACACTAATGTGATCCATGTGACATTAGCCGGAGAAAACACAGGTCACATAAAAATAAACAACGTTTATACTTACCTGTCTCCTGCTCTGCTGTCTCTGCCTCTGCTCTTGCTTCCATTAAACTCATTGCATATTCACTGCACTCACCACGGACCTGGAAGTAAAAGCAGAGTGGGAGACAGGGAGACAGGTAAGTATATCAGCTCATACTGTCCGGATGTCACACGGAGAGCACAGGAACAGCACACGTAAAACACACACATGAACAGTCGCACACACATACGTACCTACACCACCGACCGTGCAAAACGTTAGTGATTTGCATGAATGTGTGAAGGAGGGCTAAGCAGAAGCTCATTATATATAGAGACTGGAAGTAGGGACGGGCGATCCCGATCTGATCGGGGATCGTACCGATCACATAGTGATCGCGTGATTGATCCCGATCACGAGCTTTCCTGGAAAGCTCGTGTTACAGTTCGGGTACAGATCAGGTCCAGGGGTTGTAAAAAGAAAGTATAGTATTAAAAAACATTATGATCATACTTACAGGTCCTGCAATGCGTCCTGCAGATTGCCTCCTGGCCGCTTCTGCCTCCGCGATCAATCATTGCTGTGCCGCCCAGTAACCAACACTGGACTTACAGGACCGTAAGGACCGTCAAGGATGTCATAGCTACGTGACCAGTCTGGTGTGAATGTTGTACAGACATTGGCTTAAAGACTGATCACATGACTATGACGTTATCAAAGGTCCTCTTAACTTCCAGGGGTATTCCCTGCACTGCTCGTCACTCGGCAGTCATCGGCTGTTTTTGGCCGTGTTCGTGGTGATGTCAGGGTTCCCCAGAGTCCATGGCTCATGGACTTGATTGAACTTTGACTGTCACTGTGTGAGTGTTGCATCACGGCACACAATCTCCCGACAGCAGCAGGTTGGCTGCATGTGTTTCCATGCAGCTGAAGCGCTCCTGTCCTGAGATCAGTCCGTGCGAGGTAATGCCCATGCGATAAGCAAGTGCAATCATCCCTTCACTGTCAGGCTGCTTCTTGCTCTGTAGAGAGTGATGTAGCAGAGCTAACATGGCTCTCTCTGCTTCTCACTTTGTATAGACTGTGTCTGTACAGGGTGATGAATCTGACAATGCTCTACCTGTGGATTACGTCGGACTAAGGATTTATTTTATAATAAAGATGGAGTCTCTAAATGTTTTTTTTGTTTTATTTCTAATAAAAAAATGTTTTCTCTGTGTTGTGTTTTTTTTTTTTTTACTGTTTACTAGAAATTCATGGTGGCCATGTATAATTTGGTGTGACACCATAAATTTTGGGCCTAGTACCATCTGAGAATACAAAGTTGGTATTGACCCCTTTGTTACCCAGCATGCCACCGCCATCAAGGCTGCTGGACGAGCCGGGTAAAGCGCCTGGAAAGAAACAATGCACCATTTTCAGGGACGGCTACGGACTGCCGAAAATCCCAGCCCCACAGCTGCCTAGTTTTACCTGACTGGCAATCAAAATACGGCGTGAGCCCACGCTTTCTTTTATTATTTTTTTAAATAATTAAAAAAAAATCAATGGTCTTCCCTGTATTTTGATTGCCAGTCAGGTAAAGCCAGGCAGATGGGGGTGGCAGCCCGTAGCAATCCGCTTCATCTGCGCTGAGAATCAAAAATACCGCGGATCACGACGTCATTTTTTAAAATTGTATATGTCTATACAGCTATATATTGTGTACATATATATATATATATATATATATATATATATATATATATATACTAGCTGTACTACCCGGCTTCGCCCGGGTTAATAACTGCTGTTAACAAAATAGAATATATTAACAAAAGTGTATTCTACACACAAAAAACACAAAACAAATATATATAAATGTAATTATAATGTCTGTCTCCCCCTCTGTATATATCTCTCTCTCTATCTCTTTGTCTGTCTGTCTCTTTCCCTGTCTGTCTCTTACTGTCTCAATCTCTTTCCCTGTCTGTCTATCTATCTCTTTCCCTGTCTGTCTGTCTATCTCTGTCACTTTCCCTGTCTGTCTCTTTCCCTGTCTGTCTCTTATCCTCTTTCCCTCTGTCTCTTTCCCTGTGTCTGTCTCTTTACGTGTCTTTGTCTATCTCTTACCCTGTCTGTCTCTTTCCCTCTCTTTCCCTGTCTGTTTCTCTGTGTCTGTACTACCCGGCTTCGCCCGGGTTAATAACTGCTGTTAACAAAATAGAATGTATTAACAAAAATGTATTCTGCACACAAAACCACAAAACAAATAGATAGAAATGTAATTATAAAAAAGGCAAAAACTAAGCTAATAGAAGCATTTCACAACATATATTTCAACACCACAGATATTCCACACAGATTTAAGATTTCACTAAACTGGCCAATTAATGTGCTCCATCTGTCTCTTTCCAGGTCTGTCTCTTTCCAGGTCTGTCTCTTTCCAGGTCTGTCTCTTTCCTCGTCTGCCTCTTTCCTCGTCTGCCTCTTTCCTCGTCTGCCTCTTTCCTCGTCTGCCTCTTTCCTTGTCTGCCTCTTTCCTTGTCTGCCTCTTTCCTCGTCTGCCTCTTTCCTCGTCTGCCTGTCTGTTTGTTTCTTTCCTCATCTGTCTCTTTCCAGGTCTGTCTCCCCGTCTCTTTGTCTTTGTCTTTTCCTGTCTGTCTCTTTCCGTGTCTGCCTGTCTTTGTCTGTTTCTATTTCTTTGTTTCTTTCCATGTCTGTCTCTATTAAGGTCTGTGTCTTTCCCCATCTATCTTTGTCTGTCTCTCTGGCCGTCTCCTCCTTCCCTGTCTGCCTTTCTCTGTCCCTGTCTGCATGTCTGTCTGTCTCTTTCTCCATCTGTCTCTTTCCCCATCTGTCTCTTTCCCCGTCTGTCTCTTTCCCCGTCTGTCTCTTTCCCCGTCTGTCTCTTTCCCCGTCTGTCTCTTTCCCCGTCTGTCTCTTTCCAGGTCTGCCTCTTTCCATGTCTGCCTCTTTCCTTGTCTGCCGCTTTCCTCGTCTGCCTGTCTCTGTCTTTGTTTCTTTCCCCATCTGTCTCTTTCCAGGTCTGTCTCCCCGTCTCTTTGTCTTTTCCTGTCTGTCTCTTTCCGTGTCTGCCTGTCTTTGTCTGTCTCTATTTCTCTGTCTCTTTCCCCATCTGTCTCTATCAAGGTCTGTGTCTTTCCCCATCTATCTTTGTCTGTCTCTCTGGCTGTCTCCTCCTTCCCTGTCTGCCTGTCTCTGTCTGCATGTCTTTCTCTTTCCAGGTCTGTCTCTTTCCAGGTCTGTCTCTTTCCAGGTCTGTCTCTTTCCAGGTCTGTCTCTTTCCAGGTTTGTCTCTTTCCAGGTTTGTCTCTTTCCAGGTCTGTCTCTTTCCAGGTCTGTTTCTTTCCAGGTCTGTCTCTGTCTGTCTCTTTCCCCATCTGTCTTTTTCACCGTCTGTCTCTGTCTGTCTCTTTCACCGTTTGTCTCTATCTCTCTGTCTCTTTCCCTGTCTGTCTCTATCTCTCTGTCTCTTTCCCTGTCTGTCTCTCTCTGTCTCGCTCTATCCGTCTCCCCACCGACATCTTATTACCTCACATATAAGCTTCTTATACTATGAATGTCTTTTGTTCCTATAGCAACCACTTAAAGCTCCTACTAATAACCTGTAGTTCCAGGCTCTATTTACTTTAATGAAGGCATGTTTTTTGGAGAGTAACTGTAAAGTGCGGGGTTAAATTTTCCTGTCAAAACATAGTCTATGATGTTCCCTGGGTCACATGAGGTGTCTGTGCAAAATTTTGTGATTGTAAATGCAACGGTGCGGATACACTTTTCGTTTCACTTTTTCCCCATTATGTAGATAGGGGCAAAATTGATTGGTAAATTGGAACACGTGGGGTTAAAATTTCGCCTCACAACATAGCTGTTAACAAAATAGAATGTATTAACAAAAATGTATTCTGCACACAAAAACCACAAAACAAATAGATATAAATGTAATTATGTCTGTCTCCCCCTCTGTATATATCTCTCTGTCTCTCTCTCTATCTCTTTGTCTGTCTGTCTCTTTCCCTGTCTTTCTCTGACTGTCTCTGTCTCTCTCCGTCTGTCTCAATCTCTCTCCTTGTCTGTCTATCTATCTCTTTCCCTGTCTGTCTATCTATCTCTGTCACGTTCCCTGTCTGTCTCTTTCCCTGTCTGTCTCTTTCCCTCTCTTTCCCTGTGTGTCTCTTTCTCTCTTTCCCTCTGTCTCTTTCCCTGTGTCTGTCTCTTTGTCTGTCTCTTACCCTGTCTGTCTCTTTCCCTCTCTTTCCCTGTCTGTATGTTTCCCTGTGTCTGTCTCTGTCTCTTTGTCTGTGCCTGTCTCTTTGTGTCTGTCTCTGACCCTGTCTATGTCTGTTTCTTACCCTGTCTGTGTCTGCCTCTTTCCCTGTCTGTGTCTGTCTCTTTCCCTGGCTGCATTGTGCCACGCCAACATTCCATTTAAGGGCGTGGCTGCGTATTCTTCTATAGTTCTGTCTGCGCTGTTGCTCCCAGTTCCATTCACTTTAATGGCGGCAGGTTTTTTGGTAAATAACTGTAAAGCGCGGGGTTAAAATTTCCCCTCAAAACATAGCCTATGAGGCTCTTGGGGTCCAGAAGTGTGAGTGTGCAAAATTTTGTGGCTGTAGCTGCGACGGTGCAGATGCCAATAACGGACATACACGCACAATATCCTGCACATGTAGGTGGATGGATCGGTGCTGTGCAGGGAGGGACTGTGAAAGAAGGCTGAGATCACGTCCTGTAATCATCTGTAAAACGGATCCTCAAGAGATCCATTGGTAAAAAAGTTCTGCAAACACAACTTTTTGTCCGTTGTTAAATAACATGTCTGCCAGATCCGTTTTTTTAAGATGAGAGTCTATGGAGAACGGATGTGTTGCTACTATTTAGTCAACCATTATTCTTGCATTTGTAACTGACCCGTTTTTTTCTTACAGGATCAGTTTCAGTTGAAGATAAATAGCAATCCATTAACTGATCCGTTCTCCATAGACTTCAATGTTAAAAAATAATGGATCCAGCAGACGTCATTTTGGCAACGGATCTCTGAAGAATCCATTCTAACTGATGATTTCAGGACATGTGAACTCAGCCTTAGGCCCCTTTCACATGTCAGTGATTCTGGTACGTTTGTGCTTTTTTTTAAACGTACCAGAATCACTGACATACGCAGACCCATTATAATGAATGGGTCTGCTCACACGTCAGTTATTTTTCACTGCACGTGTCTCCGTGCGGCGTACCCGCGTGTGCGTGATTGCCGCACGGAGACATGTCCATTTTTTTCTGGCATCACTGATGTCTCACGGACCACGCAGTGGTGCGGTCCGTGAAACACGTGCCAGAAAAAAACGTCCATTTAAAATAATAAACATTTTAACTCACCCGGCTTCAGCCGCGCTCTCTGCAGCCCGTGCAGCCTGCTGCTTCTAAGCCGGCTGATTACTGTCGCGCATCTTAATAATGCACGACACAGCCGACCCGGAAGCAGCTGCTGCAGGGGTCAGCGCCGGCCGGATGCTGCACCGCGGGAGGATTCAGCACCACGGAGAGCGGGAGCGGGCACAGGTGAGTTGATTTCTAAGTGCAATCACGGGCCACGGAGAACGGAGCCTGGATTGCACTTAGACAACCCACGTGTGCCGTGATTCACGGCACACGGAGGGACATGTGCGTGTTTTACACGCCAGTGAAAAACGTCTGTGTTTTTCACTGACGTGTGAAACGGGCCTAAAGGGAACCTATTTGTAGCCTTTTGCTAATTAATTTGAAGACAGCATACGGTAAGGGTTAACAGAGAATTCAGCAATGCCTCTCTGTTGATTTTTATTTTCTTCGGAGTTTTTTTTAGAAGCAGGACCTTATCATTGTTGTGACTAGCTGGCGGTGCCTTGTTGTCCCTCCTTTTTGTAGTTAGCAGTGCACGTCACTGCCTATAGACATTGTATTTAGAGAGCCTAGCATTGGTGGAGCAGCTTTTTCAGCGCTTTTCCATTACTAAACCTAAAATTTCTGTCAGAACTGCTGCAGCCAGTAATCTAAGTGACACATCACTGAAATCAGGGGCTCTGTGTCTATATCATGCTGCTCTGAGATGAGGTAGTAAAAACCTGCTAACGGATTGCCTTAAAGTGATGGTATATCCAATGCTGTCATTTACCAAGGTAGGAATAACCCTTTACAGAAGTAGGTGATTTTTATTTATTTATGCGTGTACATAGAAAGCACAGGGCCTCAAAGCAAAAATTCCAAAAAATATAGGGCCCGCACACATTTAGTACTAAATTAATGTATAGAAGGAAAGGTTTCCAGCGCCAGGAATAGATTAAAAATCCTTTTTTATTGAAAAATAGGTATTAAAAATCCAGCAGGTACTGTATTACATGTCAGAAAGATGGCAGAACAACGCGTTTCGACGCTTCAGGTCTTAGTCATGTTCTAACTTAAAGTGTAACCATCTCCCTTAAATCTGATCCCTGGTCCACTAATTAGTTTCACATGTGTGGTTTCACTAGAGGCAACTCCTCAACCAGTAACTACGAGGGATCAGAAACAAGTGGAGATACACAGTAACAAATTCACATATATGAGTATATATGAAATAGTATGGTGTAATACAAATGTGCACAGATACAAAAAATATATACACCAACATATACACATAAAATAACAAACATATTAAAAACAATTGTATAGACCGGTTTCCCTTGTTGTTTAGTATAACTATAAATATAGTATATAATGATCCAACAAGACACTCTGCATATAGCAGTATAGACATAATTAAATGCCTCAAGAGATATATGATCTCTAATAGAATGACAATCTGACAAATAGCTTTCCACATATATGTAACAAGTGCCTTCCCTTCAACAATATACCAAATGCAATAGGGGATGGATATTGTATGCTGATCTAACCTTCCATTCATATAAAGGTAAGCAATATCACAATAGCAATTTTTTGGTTGTGAAAGAAAGAAAAAAAACAAAAAACAAAAAAAAAACAAATTGTCATTACATGTAATATCAATAGGGTATAATACCAGATATATTTAATAATGTAATATCAAATCCTGGCGATTATTTAAGCCTTCCGGATATCTAGTGTTGAGAGTAAAAATCCAGAAGGATTCCCTATTTAATAATTTCCTTTTATGATCTCCACCTCTGATCGGTCTGGATATCTGTTCTACACCCTTGAATTGAAAGCCGCTAATATCACCCTGGTGCACCAAGGCAAAGTGTTTTGAAACTGCTGATATAGCAATTGCGTTCTGTTTAAAAACATCTGAAAGATGTCTTCTAATTCTTACTTTCAAAGGGCCTGTCGTACAGCCTGTATATTGAATGTTACAGGTTTTACATGTTATTAGATATATGACAAAGGTCGTGTTACAATTGATTAGGGAATTTATGTGGAAAGTTTTTTGATTTGAGGTAGACTGAAAGGTTTTTCCTAAATTTCAAATTGAAACCATTGTAATTAATATAGGCAAGAAAGTCTTGTATGGTATCAGTAGGGCCCGACCAGATCATAAGCAGATCGTCCAGATATCTACCATACCATTGCAGATATCCGGAGAATCTATTCTGTTCAGCATATAAAAAATCCTCCTCCCATCTCGCCATCACAATATTTGCAAGCGAGGGGGAGAAGCGGGCCCCCATGCTAACTCCTCTACACTGTAAATAAAACTTTCTGTCAAATGAAAAATAATTATGATTTAAAAGAAAATCAATTGAGGAAACTATGAAGTCCTTGAGACATGTATCATAATCACTGAATCTATCCAAATGCTGAGACAGACATCGTAATGCAATGTTATGAGGTATGGAAGGATAGAGGGATATTACATCACATGATAGCCATAAAAAATGACGCCCCCTTTGTCCGCCTCCCTTATTATAATATCTGAATTCGTCCCCAATTCTTTTAGGGCCAATCTTTCCCGGTGGCTCAGATTGTCTCTAGGGGGCGTCATTGTCTCACTCAATTCAATAAAATCTTTAACAATAAGTTCTTGAAATAAATCCAGGATTTGAGGTCGAGATTGAAGGGGATAATAATCCCTATTTGGAAGTGGAGGTTGTATGTTAGTGGCAATTCTGTCTGGCAAAACATCAGTCTCAGCAGAGAGAAGTCGCAAGGTCATTAAACTTTTTTGTTCACAAAATGACAATAAGGGGACATCAGCACTGTTATCAATAACAACATCATGATTAATATCCTGTGGAGGAATAGGTTTGTTAGTATCAAAAAAATGACATTTTAACGTGATATTACGAGCAAATTTGTTCAAGTCCAAAATGGTCTGGAAAATGTCAAAATTAATGTTAGGAGCAAATCCCAGTCCCCTACTGAGTAGGGAGATCTGTTGTTCTGACAAGATGTAACTGGACAAGTTCCAAACAGGAATATTTAATGTTTCTGATGTTGGTAGCGGTACAAAGGAGTGTTGTTTCTGATGCTTCCTCCCTGCTCGTCTTGTCCGTTTTTTGACTTGTTTTTTAAAAAAGGTTGTGTAGGATTTCTTGTTTTGTATTGTTTAGAGCGAGTGATTATGCCAGTTGAATCAGATGAGGAATTTGAAAGATCCGTTGCCCCATCAGATGTAGAGGGGAGAGACATGTCACCTGCAGAATCTGTGCAATCAAAATCCACTCTGTTATAGCTGGAGTGACGTCTCCTTCTAATAATGGATCTGGGTTTATAATTCCAGGTATAAACTTCATTTTTGGCATAATCATTGGAGTCTCTCAAAAATTTCTTCTTTTTAATTTCCATTATATTATGTTCTAATTTGGATAATTTGGAATGTATTTTATCATAGGAGATTTTCAAATTTTCCATATTAAATTTTTTGAGTGAGTCCTTAATATTAGAAATATTAGATTTGATCTGTAAAAGTTCCAATTCCTCCTGTTGCACAATGAGATTCATTAGTTTAACCGAACAGTCACTCAGTATAGTATTCCAATTATTGGTGAACTCTGCATTATACTGACTGGTAGGGAATTTTCTTTTACGTAAACCCCTAGGAATCATACCTTTATCGATGTAATTCTTTAGAGAGGTTGAATCCCACCAAGTCTTGAGTTCTTTAACCATATTCCTTTCAAGATCCAGCATGGAACTTTGTAATGAGTCCTGTTCAGAGATAGATGTGGTTTCAGGTGCATTAAAAATTGAGGCCACTTTAGAGAGTCTGTTGGAATAATCCTCTTTATCCATAGGGAAATCCGGTCCAGATTCTGACATGATATATATGTATAGATATAATATAGTATCAAAAAAGTCCGTCAGGAGCACAGGACAAAGCCGAGATATGTGTCCAAGAAGATAGGGGAGAGTCCAGCTCACCAAGGACTGATGAAATTAATGTATAGGCTCAGAAATACACTATGTGGCCAAAATAAAGACATATCCTTACACGGTCTGGCAGCACACTGCGATTGATGAATACTTGAACTCCACTATTGATTTAAACATTAAAAACGTAAGGTACTTAGTTCCCGTTTTTTGATCAAAGAGCACAAAAGCCACCAACCAAGTCAAGCTGTACCTTTTAATATGGCTAGACCCTAATGAGTACATGTTTTACCTCTCCATGTTCCAATCCAGCCTCACCTCAGTGGGGAGTGAAATGTGAACCAGGCGTAAAAACTTGTGTGGAAGAGATGGACAATAGTGCTAGGGACCATCCATAGTTAGACCCACTTTGACGTGGTTGAAGCTTTTTGCGCTCTTTGACCTAAAGTACCTTACGTTATTAACTTTTACAGCAATATTGGAGTTCATGTATTCATTAGTTGCAGTGTGTTGTTGTCGCACTATGTATGTGACTCTAAAGCCTGCTTTACACGTTACAATTTATCGTGCGATCGCATTTGCGATCACACCCGCCCCCATTGTTTGTGCAGCACGGGCAATTTCTTGCCCGTGTCGCACAATGTTGTAACCCCCGTCACACGTACTTACCTTCCAAACGACCTCGCAGTGGGCGGCGAACATCCACTTCCTGAAGGGGGAGGGACGTTCGGCGTCACAGCGACGTCACAAGCGGCCGGCCAATAGAAGCAGAGGGGCGGAGATGAGCGGGACATAAACATCCCGCCCACCTCCTTCCTTCCGCATTGCCGGCGGCCGCAGGTAAGCTGCAGTTCATCGTTCCCGGGGTGTCACGCAGAGCGATGTGTGCTGCCTCGGGAACAATGAACAACCGGACATTCAATTTTTAGAAAATGAGTGACGTGTCAACGATGAACAAGAAGGTGAGTATTTCTGCTCGTTCATAGCTATCACACGCTACGATATCACTAACTATGCCGGATGTGCGTCACTTACGACGTGACCCCGCTGACATCTCGTTAGATATATCGTAGCATGTAAAGCCCACTTTAGTGGCACGTAACAACAAGTATGTAAAGCACATACTCGTGGATATCTGATAATTGCTGGAACCATCAAAGCCCAACCATATATAATATTAAATCATGTGTCTGTGTGATATCTGGTAGTATACTACAGATAAAACTATGGAATAGTATATTAGATTGCATTATTCCATACAACGGTATCCTATACAAGATATAACTAAAATCTTTACTTTTTTTTTTTTAGATTAGACTGTGGAAACAACTGTATGGCATCCATAGGAGGCAATTGTTTAACATATGCATCTTGGTGTATTCCCTAAACAAAGTCCATTTAGTGGGTTATTGCCAAAAACTCAACTTATCCCAGACCAACAATAGAGGATAACTTACTGATTGTTGTAGGTCTAATCACTGGGACCCCCAGCAATCCTGAGAATGGGACGCTGCAGCTCAGCCATGAATGGATTGGAGTTGCGCATGCCCCACTTTTGCTTTATTCATTTTCTATGTAACTGATTGAAATAGCCGAGCATAGCACTTAGCAGCTCTATAGTTAATGAATTTAGCATAGGCCAAGAATGCACAACTCCTCTCTACTTAGAAAGGGACTGCAGTGCCCTGCTCTCCGGATCTCTGCGGGGGCTCAGCGGTAGGATCCCCAGGGATCAGCAAGTTATTCCCTATCCTATAGATTGGAGATAACTTGATTTTTGGGTGAATAACCCTGTAAAGACCCAGGGTCTACTTTTCTTTACAATTACAGTATCATCCATGAAACAAAAAAATATGTTTACACCCATATACATACACACAACTACACATACACATACATTAATCTTCTATGATAGACATATTATTCAGTTCTTTTACCCAGCAGATCGTATATGTAGCTCTCCCCCATCCCAGGCTACATTTAGAGGAGGTCTGCCATATAGTTCATAGATCAGCTGAAAATGGTGGCAGAAATCACTGTGGAGGACGGGGACACCGCACAAACAAGACTGATGAAAGGTCTCTGCTCCTGCCGTGCTGTCCTGTGATGTGAGCCCTCCTTCTGTCCTCTGCTATTGACGTTTTACTGCTAAAATTCCTGTAGTTAGAAGGGAACATTGCAGGAAGCAGAAGACACATATTAAGTCATATTAAGTCATTTTCTACTATTGTCCCTTGTGTGCTTTGCTGCTGGGCCTGCTAACTTTACAGATGAGAAGTCACCATTGGGGTGTGCAGTGCAGGAGAAAGACATCAGTCAGTGAGCACCTTTATCAGTGTGATGGGGAAGTGTTCATTGGCTGCGTGCCTCTCTTACTGCATGACACGTGCCCTTTTTGAATGCCCACTCAATGTAGCGCTGCATAAAATGCAGTTTATTGTATCCACATGATGACAGGTGAGGGTAGGCGCCTAGTGCCAAGCGGCATTGGGCCTCTGGACTCAGGGGCCCCATAGCGGCTATGTGGTCCGCTGTTATTGGCGGTACACCCCCAGTGTAGGGATTAACCATATTGACAAGGGGAATTCTATTGTGCTTCATTTCTGGGAGGCATAAAAGAGGAATGGCACAAATCTCTGTTCACATTTGAAGGTTTGGCCAGTGAGAATAAACTGTGATAATCGAAAATGGCCCTTTGTAATTGCAGAAGTGTTAAAAAAAAAGCACCAGAGAAAAGTTCCCCTTTTAAAGCTGATGTTAACCGGAAATGTGAAGGCTAATATGATGCCATTTATAGCCATTCCCCCTATGACATTATACAAATCTACACCTGGCGTATGCTCCTCATGTGTGACATGTCTTGCAGAAGTGATACAGATTTGTAGACAATCATTCAGGGATAAATAAACCAACTTCACGCAGGAAGTTGAGATATGAAGCGTTTTTTGTTTTTTTTGGGTTGGACTCTCACATTGAAGTGCTCCTTTAGCTTCCCTACTGTGTAATTACAGGCAAGGACAGAAAGCAAGCGATGATAACATCCTAACTAACCTTTTAGCCAAAGTTGCTTCTCATAATATACCTAGTTGTAATAATTTTATTTGCTTAAACGGGTTTCTCCATGTTTTATGTACAACAAGTTTAGATAAAGGGGTGGTCCGAAGGCAAAGTTATTTTAATTCTAAATCCCTTTCTCTTTAGTGCCATGATCTAAACTATTTTCTAATATACTTGCATTAACAAATCTCTACTGTTCCTTATGCTTTTAATTTTTTTCCTTACTTTTCACTGCCACAGCCTATGCTCTCTCCATGAAACAAAACACTATCAGTAACGCTTGTTTCAGGGGCTGGGATAGTCCCTGCACGTGCACTATGCGATGTGCACAATGACAGTGCACCCTCTGTTGTCGGCTCAGATTACTAGTAATGAGCCGGTGATAGACCGGTGTCAGAATACCCGGCTTGCAGAGACCAGTGATGTCACTTGTGGGGGCAGTGCTGGTCACTGCAACTGACCCTTCCCCTAATGACGCTTCATTTGAGTATACTAGCATGCACTGGGATTCTCAAATGAAGCATCAAGAAGGAAGTACCTAAAAAAAAAAATAGAAAAGCAGACCGGAGAGGTTATAACTTCCTCTCCTTTGAACCCGCTTGGAACTGATGTTCTTCTGCTAAAATACAGGAGCAGGAGCTTTATGCCCATGCCTTACATTAGCAGTGCTGCATGTTTAATATCCATATCCATGGCCAGGAGGTGCATATGTACCGGACTTGGATGTTGTTGGGTTTCTGGCTTGTTTTCATTTAACCCCTTAGTGACAAAGCCAAATTGTTTAAAAATGTAAAGTGACCTCTTACTTAATGTGGCAATAACTATGGAATGTTTCAACATATCCCTGTGATTCTGAGAATGAATTTCATGACACATTATACTTTATGATGGGTTTATTTAATTCAATATGATTTGGGTTTATTTATGAGAATATCAGGAATTTGACAAAAAAATTGCGATTTTGAAACTAGATTTCTATCTTTAATCCAGATTGTCATACCACACGAAATAGTTAATAAAGAACATTTGCATTCTGTCTACCTTACTCAAGCTTTATGCTTGGTATGGGACAAATTGTAAACTTTGTTCAGGCTAACCTTGAAAATCTAAATATAACTTCTCAGGATTATTTTCCCTGTAGAGGCTATTTTTGGATAAAGAATTTTTAGATGTGCAGCATTTTAATGTGTTCCTAAGATCTATCATAGAACACCCCTTATTTTTTAGGATATTTTTGCCGTTGCCACAATGGGGAATAAGATTGACATCTTTTTATTGTTTTCAAGTGTTATAATTTACTAGTACTTTGGTTCAAATTATAATAATTGCTTTAACAATATTGCATAATAGTTTTGAAAGGATCATACAAGGATTACAGTCATCTGCAACTGTTGCTGGCAGACAAATATCATACTTTTTTGGGTAAATTCTTTATTTTGATTTTCAAAAGACAGCCAAGTACAAAATACAGTGAAAAACAAGATAACAGAATCATGCTCTAGTTACTATTACAGAACGATAATAGTACAATAATACAATTGTGAGCAATATTTTAAGGAGTGGGAATGTCTACGTCTAACTCACATACATACACACAGCATAATATTTAAAAGTAAATATATTTTTTTCTCATTTTATTGTGAGGTATGTGATTTGCAAAAATATTGTAATAGTGTTAATGACCCTATTTTGCTGCATTCCTGCAGAAACTAGCCATGCTTGTTTGCCTGCCCCACATGTTTACAGGCTAATTGTCAGCCAGTAAACATGCGGTGATTGCCTGCCATCACAGTAATGTCATGGCTATGTTGGCTACTGACATTACTGTGATTGGCTCTCCGTATAGCATCATCAGGTCTATATAAATAAGATGACGGATTGCTCGAGGCACTGTACCCTGAAATAGTGTAGGGAGAGTTTCTGTTGGAGAAGGGACAGTGTGTTATAACATTACAGTACCTGCTGTTGAAACATTAAACCAACAGTCCTTTTCAAGGCTAATTCAGGTAGATTCTATTCTACAATAATACTGCTCTTTCAGCTGCAATTAGTGTAGGATTATCTGCTAGAGTAGGAATAGTATTAGAGGCATTCAGGCAGGGTTCATTGTGTTACAGTCCTTGGTGCTGCCACATACAACCTGTGGAGACACGGGGGTCAGTGGTTGCTCTCGTCCGCTGGCCCGGCCGCCTTTAGAAAGACAGATGGCCCATGGCTCATCCCAACTGAACGCCCAACCTCCTTAACCATGGGCGGAACACATCACTCAGACAACACAGGGTGAGGGAATCACAATATTAAGACTTTATTGGATCCCCAAACAATTAACGGCACATAGCACATAACCAGCAAAACCACAATATGTAATCGGCATAGTTTCTCACCCTTCCGCTGGCTCACCAGGAATTAGAATGTCCGTTTCTCAGAGCTTTCAGGGCTACTTACTCCAATCCAGCAGCACCCCGCTTTCGGCGGGCACCCACCGATAAAGGAATAACGCCAGATTTAGGAAGCTGGCTGAGTACCTCAAAGTCCGTAGTCCGGTGTCTGTATTTACCCAAGCTGGATTCCTTCCTTAGGTAGTCTTTGATATCACAGCCGAATCCTTGCATTCGATGCTGAAGTCCATGTAGTGTTATAATCCAGGTTCAGCTATAGCTTGCCAATCGGATCCACAGATCCTAGATAGGTAGCATGTAGTAGGAGTCAACCCGGTCAATGGACAGTCCTCCTTCTTATACCCCTGAGCTCTCTATTCAGACCATTGGGGTCTTCACGATTGGTGGATAAGACTGGGCTTTATTGGCTAGATTTCAAACCGCATATAAAATATCCCTAGTAGTCATGATCTCTGACAGTGACAAAGAAGAGACAGCCCAGCCACATCACATCCAGCAATACAATAGAGGTTCGCACAATTGATTTGTCTGGGTATCTGATCCTCTCTGGCCAAGGTATTTACATGAGTCAACAAGAACTTTAACACTAGACTCAATGAAACGAAACAATGAGAGGCTTATCCCCCGGTTATAAACAAAATGTCTTCATGTCCCGGTGAATGTTAAGAAACTTTAACCCTTGCTAGGCACTGACAGAGTCCGTGTCGTCACATTCCTCCACTTTCTTAATATTAGCCAGACATGATAGGCTTTCGATTATCTTTCTCCACCTGTCGACAAAGCCTATCCGCATTTCCATGGTTCTTGCCCTGTTTATGGGAGATGGAAAAATTGTAGGATTGTAACGCCAGACTCCACCTGAGCAAGCATCTGTTGTCCCCGGCAGTGCGATTTAGCCAACTCAATGGATTGTGGTCAGTGAGGACTGTGAACTCATTGCCATAGAGGTAGGGCTGCAATTTTTTCAGGGCCCAGACTATGGCCAGGCATTCTTTTTCTATGGTGGCTTAAGCCCTCTCTCGGTTCAACAGTTTCTGGGAGAGGTAAGCTATCGTATGTTCTTCACCGTTATCCCCCACTTGGCTAAGCACAGCTCCTAGTCCTTTGTCCAATGCGTCTGTTTGGACGATGAACCTGCAACGGAAGTCAGGACTAGGCTCTGGACCAGCCGGTCTTTCAACTGGAGGAAGGCAGTTTCACATTCTGGGGTCCAGATAAGGTTACGGGCATATTTTTTGGTTTTGAGGTCAGTGAGCGGTTTTGCTACGGTACTATAATTGGGGATAAACTTTCAATAATAGTTTGCGGTTCCTAGGAACGCGCGGACCTGTTTTTGGTTGACCGGGCGTGGCCACTGGGTAATGGCTGCTACTTTTGCAGGTTCGGGACGAATGCACCCATTTCCCACCCGATGTCCCAGGTATAGCACTTCGGCCATCCCCATTTGGCATTTGTCAGGTCGGATGGTGACCTGGGCTTTGGCTACCCTCTGCAGCACCTGGGACACGTGTTGAAGATGCTTTTCCCAAGTGTCGCTGAAGACAGCGGTCATCCATATAGGCCTGGGCATACCCCTGACATCCCTCTAGTAAATGGTCTACCATCCTCTGGAAGGTGTACGGGGCATTTTTCATCCCAAAAGGCATGCTGGTAAACTCAAATAGACAAAAGGGGTTATGAAGGCCGATTTTCTCTTGAGCGTCTTTTGTGAGTGGGATCTGCCAGTAACCCTTGCTTAGATCGAGGGTAAATATAAACCAAGATCCCTATAAAACTATCTAGTAGTTCATCCACCTGGGGCATGGGGTAAGCATCTGTAGTCGTGACCTCATTGAGCCGTCTATCGTCCACACAGAATGAGTACTCTTGTCCCTTTTTGGCACCAACACAACACTGGTATCCCATGGGCTATGGGAAGGAACTATGACTCCCATATTTAACATGTCATCCACCTCGGCTTTCATCATTGCCAACACAGGAGGGGTTAACCGGTAGGCGGGTTGTCTTAGTGGGGTGGCTGCCCCTGTGTTGACATGATGCTGGATCAGGGGGTTCTACCAGGTTGACTCGTGAACAGGGATTCATATGTTCCGAGTATATCTGATATCTGTCGCTTCTGTGATAGACAAAGCTGTTGCCCCAGTGATACATCTTTTACCCCTATTTCCCTTTTGGAGTTCACTAATAGGTCTGGGATCTGGTCCAACTCTGGGTCATCTAACTTTGGACAACAAACTGCTAAATTGGTGACCTCTCGTTCCTCATAAGCTTTTAGCCTGTTCATGGGGTAGGTGCGCTCACGAACACCTGCTCGATCCAGGGCCACGGTGTAGTCAGAATTGCCACATTTCTTGGTAATGGTGAATGGACTCACCCACATGGCTTGCAGCTTATTTTTCCGTACCGGTACTAGTACTAGGACCTTCTGTCCACAGGCAAATTCTCTGGGTCGGGCAGTGCAGTCGTAACATCGTTTTTGCCTTTCCTGAGCCACTTCTAAATTACCGTGGCCTTAACGCCATGAGGTGCCCCATCCTTTCCCTAAACTTTTGAACATAGTCCAGTATGGGAACCTCTTCTGTGGGAAAGGTGCCCTCCCAACTCTCTCGTACCAGTTCTAGGGGCCCTCGTACCTTTCGGCCGTACAGCAATTCGAAGGGGGAGAACCCAGTGGTGTCCTGCAGCACCACCCGGTAAGCAAAAAGGAGCTGCTGCAGATTTTTCTTCCAGTCCCCCTCCTCAGACTCTACATAACGGTTAATGAGCTGCTTAAGCGTTCCATTGAAGCGTTCACACAATCCATTTGTTTCAGGATGGTAGGGGATGGTGTGCATGGGGCGGACTCCATGTTTCTCTCACAGGGTCTGAATCAGTTCACTCTGGAACTGGGCCCCCGGTCAGTCAATACTTCCTGTGGAAATCCTACCCGGCTAAAGATGTCCAGCAGAGCTTGAGCCATGTGCTCTGCATCTATGGAGGATAAGGCAACGGCTTCTGGGTAGCGGGTGGCAAAGTCTACTAGGGTGAGGATGAATCTTTTTCCATCACTGTGGCTGGGGATGGCTAAGGGCCCTACTACATCAATGGCAACTGTCTGGAATGGTTCACCTATTGAGGGCATGGGTTGGAGTGGGGCACTACATGGGGCTCCCCCCATACATTGACACACTGGGCAAGAGGCTCTGTATTTTTGCACTTCTTGAGTGACCTTTGGCCAGAAAAAATTGTGCAACAGGCGGGCCAAGGTCTTTTTGGCCCCCATGTGCCCAGCCACAGGGACATCATGAGCTAAACGCAATTGTCGGGGTCGGTATTGCTGGGGTACCACAAGCTGATGTACACAGGTCCAGGGTTTTTCTGGGCAGGATGTGCGCTTTTCCCGATGTAAGAGGCCTTTTTCCCATCTATATACCTCCCCCTGATTTCCTCCCCCAGGTTGGACGGCCGCGCTACGGATAAGCCCTAGGGTGGGGTCTGTCAGTTGGGCTTCCCTGAATTCCTTACAATCTATCTCCCCCCAGTCAATGGCCACAGTTGGGTCTGATGTACTCACAATTGTTGGCTCCGATGAGGAGGTTGAAGATTGAGGAGGGTTCTTCTCGGATGGGTTGGTAGAAAGACCTGCACCAGGATGGTGATTGGCTTGGCTGCGGGTGATGGCGGTGACAAACTGGCTGGATAGTCCTTGTCCTAGGTCGTTTCCCAAAATAACAGGGGTGGGGAGGCCATCCATGAGCCCCACTTCAACCTCTCCTTGGTCAGTTCCCCAGTCCAACTGCACTCGTGCCAGAGGGATGTTCGAGCGCTGGCCCCCAGCAAGGGAGATGGTCACTTGGCGGCCAGGCAAATGATGTTCTGTGGGAACAAAATCTGGGCTGAAAAGGGGAATGAAAGATCCAGTGTCTCAAAGTCCCTGAGCCTGTATATCACCAACCTTGACAGTCTGAATGTGGCAATGGAGGTTGGCTGGTGTACGTTGTCCGGTCTGCCGTAGGGTGTGAACTGGGTAAACTACCTCCTCAGCTATTGGTGTTTCTCGGGAGTAGCATTCCTCAGGTCTCGTTAATTCATCTCGGCATAGGTTGACTGGTTGGACTGGTCAATGGGCTCCAGACATGGGGCCCCGAATTTGAAGACACTCTTTGGCCATGTGTCCATGGCGCTCACACGTATAACAGCGCCGTGGGTTAGACAAGTCACTGGCCCTGTTGGTAAACCTTTGTCTTGTTGGGGCTTTTTTGGTGTAATGAGTTAGTCCAGCATGGGAGTCTGGAGGTCGCTTGGATCCATGGTTGAGGACCTCCTGGGATCGGTGGGCCTATCGGGCCTCCAGCTGGGTCGGTTGGCTGTAAATTCGTCAGCCAATCACACTGCTTGCTCTGGGCTATCAGGCTTCCTGTCAGCTACCCATTCTCGGATTTCCGGGTCCAATTACTCCAGCAGCTGTTCGAGCACTATCACATCCCGGAGGGCAGCAGCGGAGTGGGCAGCCCTACCATTGAGCCAGCGGTTACAGTGTTGTCGTTGTTGACTGCCAAATTCGTTGTACGAGACACCCTGGCAAGACATAGTCCGGAACTTAGTGCGATGTCTCCCGGGGGTTATGGTAAAAAGGGCCGACAAAGTGTCCTTAATAATTCCGTTGTCCAGGCAGTCATGTCGCCCAAGTGATCAGACAGCCTCCTGGGTCCGGGCAGTCAAGCTTGTCCACAGGTATTTGGACCACTCAGCTGTGGGCACCTGGTGCATATGAATTAGCACCTCAAAGTTTTTCAAGTATTCATGTATCTCAGTGTTGGAATCCTTAAACACTGGTACGTCCCTGTAGCGAAGATGACTTCCTTGGTGGTGGTCTATCCTGGAGGTAGGTGCTGGTGGTAAGGAAATTGGAAATCCCAACACTAATTGCAGAACACCAGCCCTTTCTTCCCTTTAAGCTTCAGGCCCCAATGCAGTCAACAATTCCTTGACTCGGT